>NC_137830.1:37750866-37770484 GCF_963921795.1 Nannobrachium achirus
CTTCTGAATTCCTAAATTGTAGATATTCCCTCCAAAAGTCTGTAGTAGAGATAACAGCAAAAATATTTTCCTAATAACAGTTTCATTTTTGTGTTGCCCTCCTCACATTAATGGCACTGAGACTTTTCTGAAATGTGGGTCATGTGTTTAAATAAAATATCCTATTTGATATCCTGTCTTTTTTCCTAACCTCTCACCAGGAGACTAGTACAGTGCATCTCTTAGATAAACGCTCCTCTGTGATGTAGAGAGCTTGTTTGCTGAAGTGACGTCTTGTGTTGACTTGTAGGTTGGTGGCCAGGTTAATTGTGCATCAGTCTGCTGTGCATACAAGCAGTGCCTCTCTTATTCATCCCTGACTTGTTATTGACTTTTGTGAAGTTTGCCTTGTACAATTGGTTCATGTGGTTAAGGCAGTTGACTACCACTCCATGTTGGAATACGTTTGATTAAATGGCTAAGAGGGATAAAGCACATATTGAGAACTAGGTACAGTGATCAGCCACCTTGATCATTTCAATAGATTTTCTTAGTTTTTTCCAGTACTGGAATGATGATACAATTTTCTTATCTCAAAAGTCTGAGGAGAATCAGTGGTTGACACTAAGGTCTCAGAGGCACTTGCCCGTCGGGCAAGTATAGGTCATGTTCTAACTTCTACTTGCCCAAAGGTCATGCACACTTGCCCGAAAGGTAAATTGTCCATTATAAAATGATATTGTAGGTAAGATTTGAATTGCCTCTCAATTTAACACTTATTTCTTTACTTTCTGGGGCTGTGCGCTAAAAAATGTGATACCTTCAAATCCAAATGCCTACATAGCTATGATTGAATATGTATATGGTTTCACACTTGTTACATTCCACTGACCAGAAGACAGAGCACGCTGGCCACGTTCAGGTGTTTAGACAGATATCTGGTGTTGTGTTTATAGACGGTTGTGTCCCCTCTCAAATGAGCACTTGCCCGGTCGGGCAACCTGACAGCAAACTTCACCTGCCCGAAGGTTTTATTTACCTGCCAGGGGCAGGTGGGCAACCCTTAGTGTCAATGCCTGGAGAATCATTTCTTAAATATTTTGTCTCTCCAGAGGTGGATGTGATCTGTAACATCCAGGCGACGGCTCCGTGCCTCCACCCGTTCCACGTGAAGGAGGCTGTGGAGATGATCACGCTGCAGGGATGTGACTCCGTCTTCGCTGTGGTCAGACGACACCAATTCCGCTGGCAGGAGGTCAAGAAAGGATGTACGTACGCAGACTACTATTAATTCATTGACGTTTTAATTGGCAAGAACACAAGCATATCGTCGTTGTCGGGTGAAAACCTTGTATGGTCAAAACCGTTCGTTTTGCATTTATCATTTAAAAAAAGAACTAAACTAGTGAAAACAGCCGATGCATTGTGTGCTTGTAGATCGGCTGTTTTCAATACTTTTGTGTGACGGCCTTGTATGATGAAGCAGGGCTTTACTTTGCGAAAGATCGTACACATTTGAAACTTGGAGATACGAGGTTTCCGCCCGACAACGACGATATATTTGAATATATCTGTCAAAAGGATGAAACATACAAAAAGCTGGAGATAATTGAGCTTATTTCCATAATTGTGGTCCTTTTTGAGTGTAAGTTAGCAGTCAGCAGCCAGTTTAGTGTTAAGTTATGTAACAATGCATAATGCGTTGGGGAGAGAGACACAAAATAATCTGTCACATGAGGGTGGCGGTGTGTCCACCAAACAAAATAAAAAGTATCAAATGGTGGTTCGTGGACTGGTGCATATCAAACTGGGGGTCCTGGAAATGAACAATGTTTTTGGACGAGGTCAGTGTCATTATCTCATTAAGGCCAAAACTGAACTTGCGCATTCCTCTGGGAAACGCCAGTTGAGGGAATGAGTGCAGTTTCATTTGATTAGCAGAAATCTAGGTGATATAAGTTTGAATAGTAGATGAATACTATAGAAAGTGGGACATTGATTGTTCTAATCTAGATAGGTCAATGTCACAGTTTATATAGACTTAAGTCTTCAACCTGGGGATAAGTCAGGGTTGGGCTCTCCTGGGCCGTGGCACAGTGCAGTCAGTGTTTACCTACTAGTCTTTTTTTCAGCAGTGTGGGATCAGGTTAGTTTATTCTTCAATCTCATAGTGCTTAACAATGGTTAGAAAAATAATAATGAAAGGATATTCACAGCAATCGCTAGCGCAGGTGACTTCACTAGGATCTGATATAGTTAGTCACTGGTTGGTATGCAGAATGCATGGCTTTGGGCTGCATGCAGTGTTGTTCTTCAAAGTGTATAAACCTGTTCCCCTAGGGCAGGAAGGACAGTAATTAGAGGGCGGGTACAGCTGAAACACACTCATTGCAATGGAAAGCTGTCATTATGATGTGTTTCTTATAATTCAATTTCCCTGTCCATGTACCATAAATTCAGAAATAGATCTATTTATAGCAGTTTTGTTGTGTTAGTTAGTTTTTTGTCTTTTTTCTATCGATTACTCCCCCATTGAGACTTGAATTCATGGATATATTTGAGCGGTGCTAACCGCTCCTACATCTGGCTTTGTCTCTATGTCCTGCGAATGTTTGTACGTATGGCCAGGGTCACATTGGCCAAGCTTCACGGGGCGCTTAATGGAATTAACTAAATAGCACACCTTGCGTTACACTGAGTGTGATTTTTTTTTTCTTTTTTTTGCGCATTCCTAAGCCAATACTTTTTTGTGTCTCCATAGTAGGGAACAAAGCAGGCTCTTTGTGTCTCCATAGGGAACCACTGCTGGTCATCAAATTATTGGCGTAGGAATGCATGTAAACTATAAAAAAAAAAAAAAAACATCCATGAATTCAAGTCTCCATGGGGTGAGTAATCGATAGGAAAAAAAAGGTATTTCTTGGGTGAACTATCCCTTTAAGCTTCTTCCCGCTGTCCTTCCTATCTTTAGAGATGACCAAGCCATTGTATTTAAACTTTAAGCTTCCTCTCACTGTCCTTCCTAGCTGGAGAGACGACCAAGCCACTGAACATAAACCCTGCCAAAAGACCCCGGCGCCAAGACTGGGATGGTGAACTGTGTGAGAACGGATCTTTCTACTTTGCCACTAAAGAACTCGTACTGAACCAAGGAGCACTGCAGGTGATTCAAATGAATTGTCATTGAATTGTCATTGAATATCCAGCTGTGAAGATGGTTGAACTCCCACTGTCTTTTTTATTTTTTCTTTCTTTGTTCTTGTGTCAAATGCACAGCTCCACTTTGAACTGATGGGTTAGAGTTTTTCTTCACACCGACTGATGTAGATCCCGGAGTTTTGCTATTAGAAGTGTTGAATGGAGCAGTGAAGTTTGACGTCATTTACCCATCCTACCTGGTTCACGTTTTTTTCCCTTTTTCATATCACGTCAAATAAGAACTGTGTTCCAAACATAAACAAATGATCTTAGCGGTTTGACTCATATGGATATGAAGAATCAACTGATGGTGAGAAAACGCTAATGTTACTGTCGCCGAATTAGTTACATTTTCGCTAGAAACAGGCTTTATCAAATGTGAGTGACTGACTATCATAAACCATACAGAGCCACCTCCCCGACAATATCGCACAGACCGTTTGTTTATTTTTGGACCACAATGCTTATATGAGACGATTTTAAGATGACCCAATGTTATTCTCCATAGAGAAATTACTTCCATGAACTGGGGGATGAGCGAGTCATGTCATGACTTCACTGCTCTATTAGCAGATACATTTTGGTGTCACACATGATGTTTTTCAAACGGTGTTGTCTTCCCCTCTCCCCTGTTCATTACCGTGTCTGCAGGGTGGTAAGCTGGCCTACTATGAGATGCTGCCAGAGTACAGTGTGGACATCGATGTGGACATCGACTGGCCTGTAGCCGAACAGAGGGTCCTCAGGTGGGACAAACTAACCACACATACACATTAATGAGACACGCACGCAAACAGCAGACATATTTTTTACACTTTGTGTGAGTGGTTCTCATACATTTTCATGTCAGAGCCCCCCAAATTGATATGTATTTAGCCGTGGACCCCTATTTGCAAAGAATTTGTGTCATGGACATATGGGACCCCCATATGTTTTTTGTTGTTATGATTTTTCAAGATTAGTCCAAATGTTTAAAACTTTTTTTCTAAAATAGATGTACAAGCTCAGAACACTGAGCACATTGCATCGCTCTCTCGCATTTATGTACAGTGTTTCTACAATTCACAATATTCTCACAAGTTTTTAAAGGTAATTGCTCTGTTTGTATGTACAGATTCTCTACAATTCAGTTTGGGCTTTTAGCATACTTCAGAGCGACTTACAGTAATCTCTCTCTCTCCCCCTCCAGGTACGGTTACTTTGGGCGAGACAAGCCCGAGGTGGTGCGTCTGTTGCTGTGTAAGGTGTCTGGATGTCTGACAGACGGCCAGATGATTGTGTCTGCGTCTGGAGAGGAGATGGTCTCCATCAACACCAGAGACACCATGGGCTTACGCATGCTGAACAGAGAAGGAGTGGAGGTATAATGATTCATATAATAATAATACAGGAGTTTTGTGTTGACATTTTTAACCGTGGCCCTAAATCTGAAAGAAGCAGATCTATAAGCTCACAACGCGTTGCGGTTCGACACGTTTGTGACATTTTCACTTTCCCATTGGTGTGCCTTAATTGGGTAAAAAACATTCAAAATAGAGAGAAAGCACGCTGAATATAATTCCATCTTGGAGCCCTTTTTCATTGACTTATTTATGGTTTTACGCTTTACCCCCCACCAGGTGGTGCTGTTGACCTCCAGCGAGGACCCCATGAGCAAGGCACTGTGTGACATAGTGGTCAAGAGAACGGGCTGCCAGGTCAGGCAGACTGGAGTGGAGCTGCTGGCGGACATGAAACACATGCTGGAGGAGAGAGGCTTGGACTGGAAGGAAGTGGCTTATATGGGTAAAACCAGTTATTAAATAAAGGTTTCTATGAATAAGAGCACTTTATCAGCTAGCTAGTTCATCCTGCAGGCTACCTACATAGAGCCAGGCTGATGTCAGATCTTGACAACCGATTATTACCAAAATGTTCTACTGAAGAGTTGATTAAAGTTTCTGTTTGACAACATTAATATTCTTCTTTTCAAATCTTTTTATTGAATTTCCCAATGTCACAGTTCTCAGGGGAAGGTCTACATAATGACATCCCACATCCTATTTCTATCAGATTAAAATGACAGTTAACACAAATATAGCATGAGATCTGAGGACTATCATTGCATATAAAGAGTACAAAGAAAAGTAGAAAAAAAAGCCCCACCCAGACAAGAGATTTTTTTTTCTTTTTTTCCAATTTAGTAATTAGGCCAATTCACAATTCAAGAACATTAATATTCTAAACATACACAAATTATAACTGTATTTTATTTTACTACTTACATAAAACAAATTCGCTCTGACTGTAGATCTGCTATTTTAGAATTTTTTTAAGAATTCTCGCCTTAACGACACGCCCAAAATAGGGATGCTAGCTTGAGTGGTTAAAAAAATCAGGGCGCATAATTATATCGATGACATTGAAAAAGTTAAATAATGTCAGCATCGTCGTTGTCGGGTGGAAACCTCGTATCTCCAAGTTTAAAATGTGTACGTTCTTTCGCAAAGTAAAGCCCTGCTTCATCATACAAGGCCGTCGCACAAAAGTAGTGAAAACAGCAGATCTACAAGCACACAACAACTCGCAGTGCGAGGCGTTGTGTGCTTGTATCGGCTGTATTCACTAGTTTAAATCATTTTGGGGTGTCATCAATATGTGTGTGTCTGTGTACCTGCCTCATTATGACACTGTACCTTAATAAAAAAGATTTGAAAAGAGAAAATGATAAATGCAAAACGAACGGTTTTGGACATACAAGGTTTTCACCCGACAACGACGATATATTGGTGTGGCTCTAACCTCCCTCCTCCACCTCCCAGGCAACGATGAACCGGACGTCGAGTGTCTGATCCTGGCCGGTTTGAGCGCGGTACCGCGGGACGCACCGGTGCTGGCGGTCAACGCCGCAAAGTACAGCTGCCACGCCGCCGGGGGCGTGGGGGCCGTCCGGGAGTTCGCCGAACACATCCTACTTCTCAAGAAGAAGGCCAAGTCTCAGATGGAACAGGACCGCATCAACCGATTTTAAACACCGGACCGTAAAGAACCAATCCTGACCGATCTGAGTCTCAATCAACAACACCACAATGCAGGAAACTTTAATATTATCGATCCTCACTAATGCTTTGGTTCTAAAACATTTTCATGTCAAGCTTCCCAAAAAACTATATGTATTTCTATTTGGCCACGGACGCCCATTTGAAAATAATTTGTGCCAGGGGCCTTCATAAGTAAAGATTTGAGCAAACTATTTCAAAATTATTCATTAATTTCCCAAATTGGTTAAAATGGTTTCTTTTTGCTGGGGACCCCAAGGCTTCTCAAAGACCCCTGGGGGTCCCTGTACCCGACTTTGAGAACCAATGCGCTAGACTATAGAGGACAGTAGCAGTTTTGTCTACTGTCTCTCAAAGACAAGGTGCAGGTAGCTTGAAAATGTGCAGATGGCACGGCTTTCAAGCTAGATTGTAAATTGTAGATGTAATAGTAATAATAATAAAATGTACACTTTATATAGCGCTTAAATTACTAAGTACTCAAAGTCGCTTTACAAAACAAACAAAATAAAAACAGCTTTATCAGGTAAACTAGTTAAAGGGTTAAACTAGGTAGACAAGGGTATTGGGTAGGGAATGGTGGGAAAGGTGGGTTTTGAGTTTTTTGAACTTCTGGGAGTCAAATCCAGTGTGTTTCAGCATTTCAACAGATATTATTATTTATTAACATTCTGGTCTGTAGTGCATTGTCTGTGTTGCTTCCAAAGATTCAGAAAGTAGGCCTGTTCAATGTAGTCTTATTTTATTCAGTGTTGGTAGAGATTCTTTTTTTTTTTTTTTATCTCTGTAGTTCTTTACACTGACTTCTGTGGTTTACTTTTAATTGTTAATGTCATCAAAATATGCCCCATGTTGCTCTTGGGAGATTCATGGTTGACTGTGATGGACATTGAGTGCAATATTGTAATGTTTCAAGATATAATCCATGGAATGCAATGGTGTTTTCAATGAGGAAGAAATTGTGTTTAAATTTAGTCTACAGATTCAAGGCTCTGAGTGATTCTTTTGTGAGCATTCAGATACATTTTGAAGACATCCAGCGAGATCATGTTTCCTAGGATGGTGCGGGATAGCTACAATATATTTAAATTCCAGTGGAGGGCAGTATTGCTATTGTATGAGTTCAGAAAATTAAGACACAATAATGTACTGTCAACAATTTAAGTAATATTCTGACTTTTCTAGTGTTCGGCTGGTAGAAATCAATGAACAACAAACATTCAGGGCTGACCTGACCTAGAGAAAGACAGAACTATACAGAACATTAATGGAAAAGCTACAGTATGTATACTGTAGATCAGGGGTCTTCAACAGGGGGGCTGGGACCCCTAGGGGGTCCTCAGAGTTACTACAGGGGGTCCTCCAAATCTTCCAATCCTTTTCATATTAACAACTTGAACCCTAGTGTCCATATAATAGCCAATCTACAAGCGTGAGGGGGAAAAGAGCAGACTAAGTACAGCGTAAAAGGTCAAGTTTATTAGGTAATGACGGCTCAAGTGGTTAAATATCTGAAAACACAAATTGACATGAATCCAAAATACAGTGATGATCGTGCTGATAAAAAATGAATCTATATGGAATTTGAAGACCCCTGCTGTAGATAGACACTTTCAGGCACAAAAACACAGACACACTAAAGTTGTACCCTCAGCTAATTTTTAGCATTGTTGTACTGCAGTTGGTCACCAGCGTTTTCGCCTATGTTTTTTTCGCCTACATGGATATGGTCTTTTCGCGTGGCACTTTCGCCTCCACGGCAGGTTAGGTGAAAACACTCCTCCACGGCGAAAGTGCCACGCGAAAAGACCATATCCATGTAGGCGAAAAAAACATAGGCGAAAACGCTGGTGACCGTTCAAAGTGCCGACGCAAAGAGCAGTCTGCTCTCCAGCGCCAACTAGAGTCTGAAAATGTCTGAGTGTCACTTTTTGAGCGATTGGCTGCACTGGAAAGCCAACAGAAATAGATTTGTTTAGCGGAGAGTGTGGTGTGATAGAGGTCTCCCCGAACGCGTGCGTGTGTTCAAAGTGCCGACGCAAAGAGCCGCCTCCTGTCCAGCGCCCCACTAGAGTCCAAAAATTTAGTTTTTTTGTGAGTGTGGTCGCACAAAGCCAACAGCACTTTATTTTACACCTCTCTCGCTTAGTGGAGTGTGGTGTGATAGAGGAGGTCTCCCCGAACACGTGCGTGCGTGTTCAAAGTGCTTGTTCCATCTTTTACTTAGTACATTTTACCTTTCACTCTGTACTTGGTCTCCTTTTTCACTTCTACACCAAACCTATTTGCCAAAAATAGCCAATCTACAAGCTTGTAGATCTGCTATTTTTGGCTAAAGTTCTCCTCAGAAAAGGGATGAGAGGGTTGTTCATTTATTCTAAAAGAATGGTCCTATCACATATAGAGTTGGTGTTGATAGGTATTTTGTTATGGTTCATATCCTCTTTTTATCAATACATGACCACCTGACCCACAGTGACACTAATCCGAGTAGAGCTTTGTGTATGTCGCCACCTAGTGGCAGCAACATTACTGATGTGTTTACACACATCAGTACAGCCCAGCGTCAGTGACAGTCAACGCAAGCAGCAGCCCAGCGTCGGGGACACAGTCAACCCAGACATGTCAAGTTGGATTGATGATGTTAGACAGTGGCCTTCAGTTACAGATGAAGGTAGCTTATCGGTGATTTTAGTTATTGGTTATGGAAATAGCATGCTCTATTTCCATAACCAAACACTAAAAAACTGTGGGAAAACATGGAAAAACGGGCACGCTAGTTACGTTATCTAATTGTAACGATACACTGTATGCATTGTTTCATAGGCATTCAAGAGTATTTCCTTCATCGTCTGGCATCTGATGATCAACGAAATGCCAACTACAGGTCACTCATTGAGGGTCAGAATTATCTGAGCTCTGGATGGATTGGTCAAATACTGCACAATCTACCTGATGATGAACACATAACTCTAAGAGCACCTGTTCGATTCTCACAGACAATAAGCCCTTTTGCAAATCCCGCCCCATTCTGCCCTGTTACTATGATAGGACATTTGACCCTGGGCAGATTGTTTTTATAGTGGCAGTGAATGGGATTTTTTTTTTCCTTCATAGCCTCATTACAGCTATATAAAGTACCAAAGGAAAAACATCTAGGTGATATTAATAAAAAGGGAAGACAAAGGTACAGTAGTTACATTGCAAAACAGGGGGTTTACCCGAAAATATATGTTTTAATTTGTTTAATCCCAGTGGGACAGAATCCTCTTTGCAGATTCTTTTATAGTGGTAGTGGATGGGATTTTTTTTCCCTTCATAGCCTCATTACAGCTATATAAAGTACCACAAAAAACACATCTACGTGATATTAATAAAAAGGGAAGAAAAAGGTACAGTAATCACATAGCAAAACAGTAGTTTTCCCCCCGAAAATAAATGTTTTAATTAGTTTAATCCTCTGGATCAGAAAGAGAATAGACCGCGCATTGCATCCTGGGTAGGAAGAGGACAGAACTATAATCCTAACCTCACATAATAGGCTGGCTTTTCGTAATTCTGCCCATTTAAAATATATGTACCCAATCGTGACTCTTAGACCATTGATATGGTCCATGTGAACTAGTTTGTTGAAGCTTATTCATTATGATGAGCGAGATCACGGCCGAGATCGCGGCCGTACCGGGCGATCGCCGTGTCGCGCACTGCGGACAGTTTTGAAAGCCACATTTAACATTCTCCACTGCACAAACTCCACCCCCGATAGCAAAAAGTGAATGTTTTTTTCTGGTTGGCCAGTCAGGGAGTCTCAGGGACCAATCAGAAGGCTGACAAACGGTCTATTAACAGCCAACATAATGTTGAATTGACTCTGCAAAGACTGGATGGGAGAGTTGTAAATGTGTACTGTGATTGTATGGCTAACAAAGGGAAGTGTTGCAGTCACACAGCAGGTGTACTGTACAAGATTAAATATGCAGTGACCCAAGGCCTGACAGGAGTATCCTGCACTGACAAGCTGTGTGCTTGGAATCAATCCACTTGAAAAAATGTGATACCGGACACAATTGAAAACATTCAAGGGCCAGAGCATGCACCCAAGAAAAGTATGAAAGTTACATCCTTGGCATTTGAGAGTGATGCAGATGTCATTCAACACTTCTCATCCCCTGAGTTGGCTGGCTTAGCAATGATACCTGGCAGCATTTTACATCACATATTGACAGCACAGCCACAGAGGAAAACAACTGACCCACAAACTGAACTACCCAAAGAGCATTCCCAATGTGCTGAGCGTAATTATGCACACTCTGCAATGTAGTGTTTGAAACATATGTGAAATGTGGGGAAGATCAGAGAGAGAAAATTGAATTAAAATCAAGGGGCCAAGATGGACAATTTTGGCTAGACCAGAGAAAGGTTAGGATAACCAGTAGTGAAGCATCCGATGTGCCTAAAAAAACAGACCCAAGTAAGTGGGTGGAAAGAAAACTAAATGCTGTATTTGGAGGCTGTGCAGCTACCAGGTATGGTCAATCAGCGGAGCCTTTGGCTAGAAAATGGTTTGAAGAGACCACAGGGCAGACAGTGGAGACCACAGGTCTCATTGTACATGAGAATGAAAACTGGCTTGGTGCAAGCCTTGATGGAATTATTGATGCCAATACCATCCTTGAGATTAAGTGTCCTACAGCAAAGAAGCTTGAAGCACATGATGGCAGTCTGCAGAAAATGATTGAATCAAACACATATGATGTGAAGTATGTTAATGGAAAGTACATCCTTAAAGAAACTGCATCTGGATTAGGCTACTATTATCAAGTCCAAGTTGCAATGCATTGTGCAAACAAAACAATTTGTAAATTCCTGGTATGGACCCCAAATGAACAGGTTATCGCAGATGTGCCATACAATCAGAAGTGGACTGAAGAACACATCTGCCATCTGAAGGTGGTTTACTTTGAGCACCTGCTACCAGCAATTGCAACCAGAATATCACATGGAGTAATGACAGTGTGTGGACCCAAGTGAAGTACCAGTCTGGACTTTAATGAAGGTGAACTGAAAATAATTCAGGTTATGGGTTATCTTTCATGTCATGCTGTTCACTGTTGAAACATACATATGACATGTGAAAACAATGTTATTTTTAATTTCATGCTGTTCACAGTTCAAGCATACACAATACGTGTTAAATAAAATTGCATACAAAATTTAATTATTTTCCTTGTATGGTGATCAACTATATCATTTGAGAATAATGTACCACTAAACCTAGTTCCACTCAATCTCCTCTGCCATATCCCACGAATATGCATCAGCTTCTTGATCATCAATATCCTCACCTCCATCCACTTCTCCCTCAGTTTCCTCCCGTATTAACTGAGGTTGCAAGTTACAAAGACCTGCACAAATAGCTACTATGTCATCAACATGTTGTACCCTACCAGGGATTACATTACTCAAAATTTTAAAAACCTTTAACCTCCTAATAGCTCTCTCCACATGAATTCTGACATTTGCTAAGCGACGCGTTTGTGTAACTTCATGCTCAGGTAGTTCTTTACAGCCACGTTTAAAGGCAGGCATGGCCAAAGTCACTCCTGGAGGCAAAACATCTGTAATAGTGAACCCACGGTCCGCTAAAACTTGATCACCAGGGAGCAGGTTGCCGATAAGACCACTGTTCTTTGTGATAAAAGTATCACTGGCCCTCCCACCAAACAATTTAGATACAAACATCACAAAACCATTGGGAGCAATGCAATAAAGGGCTTTGTATGTGTTGTGAGATTTGTAATTGCTATATGTTTGTGATCGCTTCATGAAGTTCTTTGGCCTCTGCACAAATATTTCAGTACAGTCTATGATGCAGGTTGCTTTGGGATAATTCATACTGAAACTCTGAGGCCTTATTCTTTTCAGAGTATCTCTAGGCAACCAAGCAATTATCTTTTCATTCATAAACCTTGCTAGTATTGATCTCCAGACAGCAAATATATCACAGGCTGTGGTCCTACTTATTCCAAACCTTTTTCCCAAGTCTGTGAACATCAAACTAAGACGGAGCCTCATTAGAACTAATAACAGTTGGTCATGCACTGCCAACTTGAAGGTCTTTGAGTGTGGGAGAAAAGCTGTGACAGCATACAAAAGCTGCCAAAAACTGGCAATACCTATGCCTGTGAAAAACCTACAGTCATTGTCATCTAAATCATAGGCTGAGACTGATGGTGAAGGATCTGTTTGTGTTGCGCTGTCCTTTGTTGACTTTGTGGAATAGTAGTTGTGGTCTGTGAGATCTGGCCACTGGATGCCGACATCACACTTCTGCGGATGAATATTCTCCAGGTTATTGAGATCCTCTTCTGCATGAGTAGGTTCAGCAGCACATCTGTTAACCTTCGAGGCGTTGACTGTAAGGGGTGCGAGACATCTTCTTTTGGGCGGGGCACGGACAGATGTCACAATCCCCTGTGTAAAGAGACATAAGAAGAAAGAAATATGGCATTAATTTTCAAACTGCATTTCTTGCTAGGCTGGCAGGAATTGTCTGGGATTGCCAGACAATTCCCTGCAAGATCCCTGCCCCATCCCATAATGTTCCTTGTGCCCCACTGCACCAGATAGGAATATGCCAGGAAAAGGAATAAAACTTACAATATGATGATGTTTATATCCCATGTGCAATACTGGGTAGGGATGCTCTTTGGTTGGTCTGCCATCAATGAAATGTATTCCACACACCTTGAAGAGGAAATAATAATACAATAGTACATACGTTACCCAACAATACACCACTATCCATGATTAGGCTACATTACATTATGCGTGCTACTGTGTTTCATGTTGACTCGACATTGCTTTGCAATAACGTTAGCAAAAGGTTAGCTGACGTTAGCAGCAAGCTGGGTAGCCTAGCTAGCTGGCTAATGGCGTTAGCCTCCACGTTAGGTGCCCACACTGAGAAATACAATTCGCAGCGTTAGGCAATTATGAGATTCAATGTTGCACAACAAATAAACATCTGCACATGCTGGATCGTCTCAGTTATTGTTCATTTTATTAAATATTAAGCACAAGAGCAGTAGCCTACCTGCGTTTACAGCTACTGCTGGTGGCTACTGCTGGTGTGCTTGATAATTAATAAAGAACAATCAATGAGACTATCCACCGAGTGTGGATGTTTATTTGTTATGTATCTTACATTATATCTGCACCTTACTACGAGTCGACCTTCCTGTCCTTGCCGGGGCTTTTGTTCCAGCAGGACTACGAGATAACGAGATTCAATTTTGTTAAACAAAACTCACCCTGCTGTGTTGATTTGGAACAAAGTCCTTTCTGTTGATATTTTTCACCCACGTTTTCTTAACTTCTTGGTCCTCTGCGCGTCCAGGAAATCGATGCAAACTGTATGGCAAAAGACAGGGGCAATCTTCGTGCAGTGAAGGCTTGTGTATTTCACAAACTTTCTTCTTCCATTGTAGGATTTTCACGCTATTGTTGGCACAGTTTATGACGGAACATGTATATCCACTCGACATCATGAAAAAAAAATATTTGCAGAAAAAGAAAACAGAAAGGTTGAATTCCGTGGGCGAATTTCGTTAACAGTGCAAAGCTGCTGCTGCAGTCTGCTCCTGCTCTGTTGTTGTCTGCAGCAGAGTCCCACAGCATCAATGGCGGACGGGGTACTTCCGGTCTGTTTGCTCGGACAGCGGTGACGCAATTGTAGTCCTTAGCGGCCATTTCTTGGGTCAAAACACAGGTGTTTCAATTTAGCGAGGCAGATAAAGTGCATATTACAGGTGAATCGTTCACTTGCGGATACAAGCACCAAAATTGGCACACATACTCCTTAGGCATTGCTCTTTTCAGAAAACCATCTGGCCAAAAAAAAAATCAAGATGGCGGCCAATTTTCATGATGGCCGCCATTGAATATACAGTAATCTTGCATTCCGCAATAAAATCCCATAGACTTGTCCTATTTGAATGATCTTGGTGTCAAATCATACATTTATCACTATGTAGAATCCAAATTTGGACCCATGGACTTACTCAATGGCTTCCTTGTACCATATATCAGTCCCGGAATCCTAATATTCTGCTAAATTAGAGGTTTGTGTTATGTCTGACTCGGGTAAAATGGGTGGTAGTGTATATCTTAGTATTGTTAGAGGTTTATAGTGTGTATGTGTGTGTGTGTGTGTGTGTGTGGGGGGGGGGGGGGGGGGGGGGGGTAATGTAGTAATGTAGTAACTCAACAGAGCGGATTTCAATGCACAGCAGCTGACGCGGCTAAAATGCATGGTAGATAATAGCGCCGTGGGATCACTCTTTGTCTAGTCTCTATTCTTCGACCTTTTCGACTTGGGTAACCCTGCCAGGAGTACAAGACTCCTGCCGACATAGCTCTGGGGGTCATGGAGACACGCAAACTGCCTCACCGCGATAAGGTGATGATCCCGTCGAGGCAGGAGGTAGTTTTTTTTTGTCTTTTCTTTTTTTTTTTTTTTTTTCTATCTAGGGCCTAGGCAGTATAGTACAATAGTATAGTAGGCCTAGACTACAACGCTTCTAAACCTCGCACCTGCAGCTGCACAGTGCCGTGCAGGTCAGACCAAAGCGGTAGCATTTGCATCGACTGCAGCATTCCAACTTGCATCCACACTTGGTCAGCTGCTGGCAACTCTCTGCAATGGGTGGGAGCTCAGTCCAATCAATCTGCCACAGATCTCCTTTCTTGGTCCAGCCCCAGTTGTCAGGAGTCTGCATTTCTGGTTGACATACTGTTGACTGACTCCAGATGCAGGCCGCTTGATAGGAAGCGCGCTTCACATGTTGCTTCAGTGCTGCTTGCGTTGGAGGAATGGCTTCGTATGGCCTCTGCTTCCGAGCAAACAAGTCCAACCTCGCATCATTGACACCTTCAGCTGTGCTGGATCGGTCGTACATCATGACCACAAACTTCTCCAAGGTTTTCAGGTCTTCATCATCCACTACAGGTGGGTAATGGCTAGAGATGTTACCGATCAATCTGCAATGGATCGGATCGGGCCGATCAAAGCGTGATCGGCGATAATCGGTGGTTTAGATCAAAAGGTAAATTCACCGATCCGATCCGATCGGTGCATCCGATCAACCAGCCGTTCAGTATGCCCACTTGAGGCCATTTTGGGGTATTGATTTCCACAGTGCTGAAGGAATAATTAGTTACTGCTATGATAATAAAACCTACGGTCGCTTATCTCCCGATTAGGGAGTCTTACTGGTAAATACATAGTAATGCTGGTAAATAACTATAAGGCAAATATTATATAAATGAATTCATGAGTGAATTAATTAATTAAAGTTAAAACATTAACATTTAGAAAATATAAATAATATATAAATAATAAATTGATCGGATCGGTGATTGATCGGTATCGGGTGATCAAACTTTTGTGATCGGTGCTCGGTGATTGGTTCCAACAAACCTGATCGGACCATCCCTAGTAATGGCTGAGTTTGCTGAAGACACCGGAAGCCTCATCACAAACATTCCAGGTTTGCCACGCAGACTTCTTCCCCTTTCCGCGGAATGCTGAAACAACATCGCAGCCAGTGAAGGCATGGAAGAAGAGCATCCCTTTGCTCTTTTCTGCAAGAGTGCAACACAGGTCATGAACAGGAATCCACTTTAAGTTCTGTCTTTGGCCAAAGGCAACCCACAACTGCTGCAGACCGAGCTCCTGAAGTGCCTGCAGAACACTGACTGCGATGACAACAACATCTGTGTCGTTGGCTTTGACCATGATGACCTTGCTGCCTGCTTCTGTGGCATGCCTGGCATGCACAAAGATCCGTGTGTCCGCTTCTTCGTGACTGCATGGTGCCACCCCAGCCAGATTGATAGTGCTGTTGCTGAGAGCATCTTCTTCCTTGGCCACACATGCTATCTTATCAGCCAGAAAGTTGAATAGCTCAGCTTTGTTGTCATTTTCTCTCATAAAGTTTTACACACAGATTTGTGTGCATGTCAGGCATGCCACAGAAGCAGGCAGCAAGGTCATCATGGTCAAAGCCAACGACACAGATGTTGTTGTCATCGCAGTCAGTGTTCTGCATGCACTTCAGGAGCTCGGTCTGCAGCAGTTGTGGGTTGCCTTTGGCCAAAGACAGAACTTAAAGTGGATTCCTGTTCATGACCTGTGTTGCACTCTTGCAGAAAAGAGCAAAGGGATGCTCTTCTTCCATGCCTTCACTGGCTGCGATGCTGTTTCAGTATTCCGCGGAAAGGGGAAGAAGTCTGCGTGGCAAACCTGGAATGTTTGTGATGAGGCTTCCGGTGTCTTCAGCAAACTCAGCCACTGTAGTGGATGATGAAGACCTGAAAACCTTGGAGAGGTTTGTGGTCATGATGTACGACCGATCCAGCACAGCTGAAGGTGTCAATGATGCAAGGTTGGACTTATTTGCTCGGAAGCAGAGGCCATACGAAGCCATTCCTCCAACGCAAGCAGCACTGAAGCGACATGTGAAGCGCGCTTCCTATCAAGCGGCCTGCATCTGGAGTCAGTCAACAGTATGTCAACCAGAAATGCAGACTCCTGACAACTGGGGCTGGACCAAGAAAGGAGATCTGTGGCAGATTGATTAGACTGAGCTCCCACCCATTGCAGAGAGTTGCCAGCAGCTGACCAAGTGTGGATGCAAGTTGGAATGCTGCAGTCGATGCAAATGCTACCGCTTTGGTCCCCAGATATAGCTCCCCAGAGCTATGTCGGCAGGAGTCTTGTACTCCTGGCAGGGTTACCCAAGTCGAAAAGGTCGAAGAATAGAGACTAGACAAAGAGTGATCCCACGGCGCTATTATATCTACCATGCATTTTAGCCGCATCAGCCGCTGTGCATTGAAATCCGCTCTGTTGAGTTACTACATTACTACATTACCACCCCCCCCCCCCCCACACACACACACACACACACACACATACACATACACACTATAAACCTCTAACAATACTAAGATATACACTACCACCCATTTTACCCGAGTCAGACATAACACAAACCTCTAATTTAGCAGAATATTAGGATTCCGGGACTGATATATGGTACAAGGAAGCCAGTGAGTAAGTCCATGGGTCCAAATTTGGATTCTACATAGTGATAAATGTATGATTTGACACCAAGATCATTCAAATAGGACAGGTCTATGGTATTTTATTGCGGAATGCAAGATTACTGTATATTCAATGGTGGCCATCTTGAAAAATAGCCGCCATCTTGAAATTTTATTTGGCCAGATGGTTTTATGAAAAGAGCAATCCCTAAGGAGTATGTGTGCCAATTTTGGTGCTTGTATCCGCAAGTGAACGATTATTTCTGTTATCTGCCGGCTAATTGTTTGATTGCATAGAACTAATGCTATAGTCTAATCAGAACAGCTGTGTAAGGCTGTGTTGACCCAAGAAATGGCCGCTCTTAGAACTACATTTGGCACACCCTATAATGTCATGTACAGTACCCACAAGGTCTCCGTTTGCCTCTGGCGTGTAGAACTGAGGCCTTATCAACTGCCTGGAGCCTGTACTTAAACAATGAGAATTGTTTTTGTTTATAAGGCTCAGCCTGGGACATCTGGTGTCATCCAGACAGTGCAGACACCAGCAAGGACATCTCTCCCCCCAGTGGCAACAGTCCGCCATTCCGAAACACCGCTATTCCGAAGCAGGGTTAGGGTTAGGGTTAGGGGTAAGGGTTAGGGTTAGGGTTAGGGTTAGGGTTAGAAGTCAACGTTCGGAATAGCGGTGTTTCGGAATGGCGGGGTGTAACCCCCCCCCAGTAACCTACTGTAAATGGACTCTGGTGCGGGTTTCCGAACGCACCCTAAGATAAACGGCGCCACCCAGCGGTGGTAATCATAAACAACCGCCTGGCTGAAATAACGTCATCAGCAAGAGACGAGTAGCCGGTGGTGTTCTAAAGATGGGATTTATGGTTCTTTGAAGTGAGCCGGATCTCTGAGGTCCGTTCCTTTCAGAGCCGTTCAAAAGACTCATTTTAGTGTTTGTCACTTTGTAGATTTTGATTATAATTACAAATCACTTCAACCCTATATACATTTCGTCCATTTATTCATTTCGGCCATTTGAAAATAGCCGATCTACAAGCTCACAATGCGTCGCAATGCAGATCTGCTATTTTCAAATGTTACAAATATTTTTTTCCACATTTTATTTTTATTCATTACTTTCTACCATTGGTACTGTGTATTTTAACACCAATACTTTTGTACTTTTACTCAAGTACATTTCAATTCCAAACTTCTACTGTGTGAATGTTTGTGCTTTTTTCCACAACTGTTTATTTAGAAAGGAACGGCTCCCTACTGCAAACCGGATCACATCGTTCATTTCAAAGAGCCGTTCAAAAGACTCGATTCGTTCACGAACGTCCCATCTCTATGGCGTTCACGTCACGTGCACGTCCTTCAAAACATACACAACTCACGTCATTCAGACCAGACGCACTTATATATGTGTCCAGAAGTGAGGCTTTTTTTGGGAGGTTTTTCCCGGATAATATTAATATAGTAACACAAAACTGACCTGAACAACCAGTGAGTGGAGGCAGATAGCGATGTCCGCTCCCAACTCATCCAGAGGAGAGCGTGCTGGGCGGCCAGGGACGAGCTGTGGAGGTGCCTGGACGACAACCAAGAGCAGCAGGCCGCCTGTGACAAGTTCCACAAGGACTTCGAGGCCAACTGTCCCATGCAGTGGGTAAGTTAACGTTTGTGTTTGGACCCAGTGTGGCTGTGTCACATTAACCATTCTGTCTCGCGGAGGAGGACCCCATTCGCGGTACCCTTGCTGCAGGGAGTACAGCGTCGGTGATACTATGACGTTAACATGACGTTTGCACAGCTGTTAGGACAGGACAGGGCTAACTAGGTGAGGTGACTGCAGTCAGTCAGTCAGTCACCTTAAATCCCCTTTTCGACTGCAGCTTTAGCACCACACCACACCCACCACATAAAAACATCTACATTTTCCATTACACAAAAGTACCCCTGTCGGTAAGAAACATATTGACCCTTTTAACTGTGATTATAATACAATATAAATTTGTATTACAACTATCCTAAATTATAATACAGCATAATGGATTATAACTGTGATTATAACACACTATAAAGTATTAATGTATTACCGGTACTATGATAATTATAATACACTATAATAGATTAGAATAGTGGTTATTATAACACAATAGAATCTATTAACATACTACAACTATATCCTGGTGGTCTAAATGAAAAGTCAGTGAGTGATCAGTCATTATGAAGTGTTTGTCCCTGTTTGGCCTAGCTTAGACCTACTCTAGATTGGATACTTTTTTAGTACCACGTTT
>NC_137830.1:37770684-37778184 GCF_963921795.1 Nannobrachium achirus
TGCGAGGTGTTGTGTGCTTGTAGATCGGCTGTTTTCACTAGTTTTGTGTGACAGAGGTTTCTGCCTGACAGCGACAATATTCTAGTGATTATGCTGTGAGGAAAACGTTGAGATAATAGCCATTTTGGTTAGAACTGACTGAAAATAACTTTGAACTTCAAGTTTAAAATGATACAAAATATTTTTTCAAGGTTCCAAATAAATTCAAAATATCTCGCGGCACCCCTGGACTGCCGTCACGGCACCCCAGGGTGCCCCGTCACCCACTTTGAAAACCCCTGATGTAGACCATAGATGTAGGCAGGCACAGACGGGTTATGGTACTCTAAGGACTGCAGTTTGTTCTTTGGGAAGATGATCCAAATACTAAAGTCATTCAGTTCGATGTCTGAGATTCATTTTCAAAACATCAGATCCAAAACATTGTCTCTATTACTGAGACAATTTGGTTCTCAGTGTCTGAACGTGTGCTGAAGATCTTTCGGCATCCAGAGACAGGAACAGCTTTGCACAGTCTCAAAAAAGTAATTCCAACCTGGAGGATAGAGGATATTCGATGTGGAGAGCATTATGGACAAAGAGCACAGCGAAAGCACTTGGAACATCTGGATGGCCGGCTGACGACCACTTGATCCTCCAGCTTTCCTGCAGCTTTCAGAACCGAGTCTCGGCCTCCTTGAAACGCCACAATCTCCAGGATACGCATACGGACGCCACTGGTGTGCCTGTCCACATAGTCTCTCTAGATTGGAGCACATAAACAAATGAACATTAAGAAATACCCCCAAATGACAATGAGAGATGTGTTTTTCTTGATGCCCGAAATGTTGCTTTACCTGACAGGTCTTGATCCCGAAGAAAGAACTGCAGTCCTGTGAGCGCCACTCGTCTGTGCCTGGCTAGGATCTGTGGTCTACAAAAAAAACACAAGTTAAAGATTAGGAATAGGAATATAGGACATGTCAGCAGGCATGCTTTACTTTTGCCACAACAAATTTCCATTAAGATTTCCAAAACATATCAATTATTTTAAGCCTAGAATCAAGCCACCCAGGACCTTTTGAATCATGACCATAAAACCTTTGATTCTGAGAAAGAAAAATAATGAATACCCCTTTAGGGAGTTAAAATGTACATAATTTCACAGAAGAAAAAAGTATTTTATGGTCATGATTCACCAGGATCCTGGATGGCTTGATTCTTAGAATACAATTCTTAGAATAAAAGCTAAATATTTTTTTATTACCTTACATTTCTCTTGACTGGGGTGGTGTGCTTGGAACGGTAAACGTGAATCAGGCCTCTGGCTTGCTGCTCATCCACAGTTGAGGAACGTTGACATCAAGTCAGCGCCAGTGATTCCGCATACACCTGGAAAAGAAAATAAAGATAAAAGACAAGATGTTATTTTACAGCCTAAGACAGGTCATGTGGCAATCATAACTTAACAAATCTAGCATCACAGCAGTTGAGTGGCCGTTCTTGGATTTGGAAGTCATCTGATTCAATAAGTTGAAGTGTTTGTGTGTCAGACACTGAAAGACTACGTACTGCCACTGAGTACAAAACGACCTCAATGCAAACAAGCCATTAAGCTTTCTTGTGGTCTAAAATCATCCTTTTAGTAGACCTTGTATCTGAACTGTAATGTCCTGTACTATTCCTATGCAAACTTCTAATAAAGTATTCAATCATCAGTCAGAATCAATCACAGCTATTATGCGAATCCCATGGAGAAGTGGGGATATTGGACATTGATTATTCGTTCTATGACAGAACTTTCTAATTGGTTTGGTTTGGGACTTTATGACAAGAGCTAGCTAAGTTAGTTGTACATTAATCTCTCTCTTTCCCCTGTGGCAGGTGAAATACTTCGCCAAGAGAAGAGACTTCTTAAAATACAAGGAGAAGATGCAGGCAGAGGGGTTCACGCCTGCAGCAGGCCCAAAAGTCTCATCATAGACACTGGACAATGGAGGGTTGTTGCGCTCTCATGGACTTGGGCCCTGGCTAGCGGCCCATTTTAAACTGCCAATTGAAGTGGTGTTCTGTCTTACAATGTGCTTATGCTACTGTACGTCATTTTCCACCCGTCTGGATTGGAAGCCCAGGTAGTCCTTCCTGACAACTGAACAACACCTGTGTAGCCCAGGAGGACTGAGATCTGTTTAACCAAAGCCTCAACCTCGCTGGATCGCCTGGATGTCTGGCTGTGGAACATTACAATGATGTGATGCCACTGCCTTGGGAGTCCATACACACACAGCTCCAAAGAGTTGTTATATCATGTGTGTCTGTTTTGTTTTGATCTTGCGTGCATTACATCCGGTTATCATGATCAACCTTTTCAATTTCAAGGACCCTGTTTGATATTTCATGTGATTCTTTTTTCCCCCTCCATATATATATATATATATATATATATATATATATATATATATATGTTACAGTATGTTCAAGAAACCAGTAAAAGTTGTCAAGGAGCACTCGTTTTGACGTTCACCACACACTAATCACCACCAGATGGCGACGTCAGCCACTGGATAAGAGAGTTACGTCACGCTTTGAACTCGCCGCAGACCGGAAGTGTTTACTCTTTATTTACTAGCCTAGCCTAGCCTAGCCTAGCCTAGCCTAGCCATTAGCTCCATTGTAGTCACTTGGACAGGGCGTTTAACGTGCGCTTGCCCAGGCCTTACGGCCTGGGCATAAATATAACGATTGCATTCACCACGGCTTCGTAACTCGCGCGGCGCTCCGCCGGCCGCGCGGCCCTGGCCCGCTCTTCGCGGCCACTCGCGCCTGCGGCGCTCGGGGGCGAAGAGCAGGACCAAGGTCCGCTGGCCTTCGCGCCGCTTGGGGCTTCGTGGACCCAGGGGGGCCTCGTAACTCGTTTGGGCTTCGTGGATACAGGGGGGCTTCGGTAGCCGCTCGCAGTGTCGTGGACAATAGAGCGGCGCACCGCCTGGAGTACGTTGTTGTGGCGACCGCTTGCTCCGCCCCGTGCCGCATCTCGAGTGCTCCGCGTCTCGAATGTGCTGTTTCTCTTATATACTATGACATATATATTAATCGCTGGGATTCCAATCTACACTGTAAAATTGTTTGTGTTCATTTATCTTGAGTGTGTAGAAGTGGAACCAAGTGGACCTGTAGGTTCCACTCTCAGTTATAGACTCGTAAGGGTCCATTTGATTCCTAACTATCAATCCAGCCTCTTTACAATTACATTAAGTGACTTGTTTCCAGTCTCTCTGTGTAAATTATGATCACACAGCCAGGACTATAGCCAGGACTATATATATGACACCGTTTTTTTTTTTTTTTTTTTTGTAAGTGCTAAGATCTTTCAAACCTACAATAAGTAGGTTTGAAATTAGCACATACAAAAACAAAAAAAACGGTGTCAGTAATAACCATTCTCACGTAGCATTATGGATGTATTAAATGTATTGCCCTGCCCTTGTTCTAGCCCAGTGATTCTCATACATTTTAATTTCAAGGACCCCCTCAGTTTGATATGGATTAAGCCCCGGATCCTCCCTTTGTTTTAATCCCTGAGACCCCAATATACACTGTAAAATCAAATGGACCGGCAACGGTTGCTGGTCCATTTGGACCCTTGTCTTTTGGATCATCTGACTATATAACCCAGGTATCTTCCTGTTTCTTCAAGGTCTAAGTTGTTTGATTTGCAGTGTGTGCCTAAATAAACAGCCCAGTCAATGTTTTTAGTATCACTTTTATTTTTTATATTAGTTATGTTTTATGACAATACTAATCCTATTGAGATGATATGAGTAAGACTTTAAGGCACACATATAATTTATGTATATTACAGTCATTGGAAACACGTTGAAAATATTTGAAAACATTGAGAAGGCACATTATATTACAATCTGCATGTATATACAAAGGTTGTTATAGTCCGTGTCCAACAGAACATCCAAAATATGAACCTGCATAGAACTGAATAAATTAAAACAATGGAATATATAGGCTTAAGATTCTGTCTATTTAGTGCCTACATTCCTATATGATATAAAAAAGGCACAAAATTACATTTTGAATTTGTGTAAAAATATAAAGCACATCTTATACATAATCACACAGTACACTGAGTGATCTGTGTGAGCTCTGTCACCACCAGTAGTCATAACAGCTCTCATGATTCGACTGTTGATTGGACAAACTTCTGTACCCTGTATTTTGTTCTAGTAAATGCTTCAGGTGCGTTGGGAGTTTCCAACCATGACCTCCAAGGTGAGAAGAAAAGTAATTTTCACATCCACGTACAGCAATGTCGTGAATAGAATATTGAAAATAGATCGCGGCGCTTTGTGAGCTTATAGATGGCTATTTTCTATACACAACACCTCCAGATGATGGAGCAGAAATAAAGTATTAGTGTAGGCTGAATTTAAACTGTCATCACAACGCCAACCCAAATCAAAAGAACAATAAAGTAATTTATCCCAGAAGAGTAATATAAACAACAATCTTAAAATCTGCTATAATATAGCAGATTTTAAGATTTTAGTTTATATTTCTTAAACACATTTCTGAATTGCTGACTAGCAAGGCAAAATTCAAGAGATGTAAGTATCTTAGAGCAAAGTGTCAAATGCACCCAAAATGCTCTAGTTGTAAAAAAAAAAGAAAAGAAAGAAAAAGGAATATTCCATTCTATTGCATACAGTACTTTATCTCACAGTGTACTGTAAGTATTGTGTCCAGGATACATACTACAGAGACACTGAAAAAAGTAAATTCGTGATCCTTGATCAAGAGTGTCCATTTCACGCAACTCATGGTGTCCTGACAAGGTCATTTCTACAAATGCAGAGGGGATGAGGGTAAACCCAAACCAGGGTTTTACTACATTTTCACTGCAAAATAAGGCAAGATCGATTATTTTAGCTCATAATTGTTCTAGTTTTAACTTTATGCAGCACTTTTCCAACCTGTCTTGAAACTTTAGTCACTCATCAGAGAAAAGAACCAAGTCCCTTTCTGTTTAGCATTAGCAATAAGAGATCTACAGACAGTACTTACTGCGACCAGACTAGTTCTAAAAGCAGTTGCTAGATACTGTAGCAGCCGTTATATCGTCGTTGTCGGGTGTCCAAAACTGTTCGTTTTGCATTATCATTTTAAAAATGAGTTAAACTAGTGAAAACAGCTGATCTACAAGCACAACGCCTCGCACCGCGAGGCGTTGTGTGCTTGTAGATCTGCTGTTTTCACTACTTTTGTGCGACGGCCTTGTATGATGAAGCACGGCTTTACTTTGGGAAAGAACGTACAAATTTGAAACTTGGAGATACGAGGTTTCTGCCCGACAGTGACAATATACTGTACTGTGTATGTTTCTTATCTGCTTCATTCAAAGAACAAGTCTGATCCACACAAATTATAAGTACATTTGTAAACACTGATTGGGTTGATGCTTATTACTTCAAGCAACTCACTAATAGTAATTACATTTTTGCTACATCTGTGGCTGCAATGCACAGGACATATTCTATGTTTTGAAGTGTAAAAGCAATATCCGAAATAAAACAAACCACATTGTCAGATCTGACAAACTGCGTGGAGTTTGTTGCATTGGAATCAATAAGCAATAATTTAATGCAACCAATCAGAACAATGCAAATTCCTACCATAATACGTAACCATCAGAGCTGTACAGTAATCGTTCTAATGCATGGGCTTATTTCTGAACAAGGTTCATAACCACTTCTTGAGTATGAGGCAGCATTGGAGTTCTGTTTAGGCATCAAGACATTCCACCAGTCTCTCTCGATCTCTGCCTCTACTCTTTTTGCCTCTCCTCGCTGCCATCCCGGTCATTATAAGCTCCCAGTGACATTGGTGGCCACTGCCCATGCTGGGTACTCGGTGAGGTCAAACAGGGGCACGCCCCAAGTTGTTATTGCCAACATGACCACTGCCACACCGATCAGGTTTACCCCGAAGCCCGCTTTCACCTGGAGTGGAAACACAAAGACATAAAGGAGATAAATGCAATAGGATGGAAATTCACGATCAAATAGTGTATCTATTTGATCGTGAATTTCCATCCTATGTGTTTTATAGTCATTTCATATCGCATCAACAACTGTTGAGATGCACTGTTTGCTAAAATGTTATTGCAAAGGCTGTAACCATGCTGTGATGCTTTTTAGAGGCATGTTATTCATTCTTTCCAAGTCCATTAACCAGAGAGATTGCAGTATATTCCTAGTCAGCTTCCACTGTTGTGCTAGCTGCCAGCCTGCCACTGTCTGTGTGGAACTACTGAAGTGCTACCACCTTTGTGCCAATACTTTATGTATTATTTATTTGATTTGATTTAGATTTCGGTTTCTCTTTACAGTTTGATTTATTTTTCTCCTTGCTCTCCCTGTCCCCACCCTCTCTTCTTTTTCTTTTTCTCTTCTGGAAAACAACAAAGACACTGCGGGTTGTGCACAAAAACAGCTGCAAACAATGAAGTTGATTCTGAAATCTGATTCTGTTAAACACGGGTTAAAGAACATAACGTATTTTGGCCTTCTTTTGTCCCTAAACCCTGTGTGATTTCTGGGCAAGAAAACTGTTATTATATAACAGACCTTTGAGTGCACCCACAAGGTCTTTGACGCTGCAGGTGCAGGGGTCAGAGCTGTGTGTTGTGTTTACTAGGTCTCTCTCTGCGTGGTGTGTGTGTGCGTGCGTGCGTGCGTGCGTGTGTGTGTGTCAGTGTGGTGGAAAAAGAAAAAGTATGATACTGCAATGTAGAAATACTCCATTACAAGTAAAAGTCCGGAATTCAAAATGTACTTTAATAAAAAAGTACAATAGTATTGGTATCAAAATGTAGCAAAAGTATAAAGTACTCACTATGGAGAATGTCCCATTTCAGTTTTCAAATGTATAAAATGTATTCAAATCTTTTGGAAATCGCAGATCTCGATGCGACACATTGTGAGCATGTAGATCGGCTATTTTCAAATGGCCAAAACCTAAACAGGTGGTTAATGTATGTTTGTTTAGTAATAAAAATCTAAATCTACAAAGTAACTAGTAGTTAAAGTTGTCAAATAATTGTAGTGTAGTAAAAGTACAATATTTGGATCCGAGATGTAGTGGAGTAGAAGTAAAAGTATTGGAAATTGGAAATACTCAAGTAAAGTACAAATACCTCTCAATTGTACTTAAGTAATTTAAATGTACCTTATTACTTTCCACCACTGGTGCGTGTGTGTATGTATGTGTACAGTATGTGTGTGTCCTGCTGTCGTACCATGTCGCTGATCTGCACGTGGCCGTAACTGAACACTATGGCGTTGGGAGGGTTCCCCACTGGAAGCATGACCCCAAACGACACACACATGGTGGCTGGAATCAGTGTGTGGAGGGGGTTGATGAGCAGGGTCTCCGACTGGAGGGGGGGAGGGGGGGGGGGGGAGAGGAAGAGGAAGGAAGGAATGGAGTGAGAGAGGGAAGGAGGAGGCA
>NC_137830.1:37780684-37793184 GCF_963921795.1 Nannobrachium achirus
TGGACCCAGGGGGGGTCCCCAAATTATTATTAGGGGGGGGGGTCCCCAGATGATTAATTTAATGTGCAAAATTGTTTTCTCACTCAATAGTAAACAAACCAACATAAAGTTTAAGTGTATAGAGGGTATCTGCACATTTCTAAAGTGACAAGTGAATACCTCTAAAATGAAAAATTTTACATTGGCCAAATTGTCAAATATTAGAGGCAGAAATTGTGAAAATAGCCGATCTACATGCTCACAACGCCTCACAACACGAGGCGTTGTGAGCATATTGTAGATCTGCTATTTTGGGGTTCGTGGCCTGAAAAGGTTGAGAACCACTGGAGTACAGTACAGTACAGTACCTTGCAGCCAGCAGCCAGTGCATAGCCTCCTCCCACCAGTATGACTATCTCCCAGGGCATCAGTTTCTGGAAGTCCTTCCAGGTGATCATTGGCGCCAGAGGATCTGCGTCCGGATCTTCATCTGATGCTGAAAACACAGTGACACCACTGTCGTCAAACAGATATCCAATCACCAGAATTTAAAACAGTTCTTTTCAGATTCACCTTTGACCACTTTAAGGCACTATATACCTTGTCGAATGACATGCCCAGAATAGGGAATAGGTAGGCAATTAAGCCTCAACTGTCTAGCTATTTGGATTAAGAGAGTCTGCTAATGCCTAAATTGTAACTTAACATGGCGTACAGGTGAGATGTTTCATATATTTTACAGCGTGATTCATGTTTATGTTTGGGTAGGGGACCTTTACTGAATTTCCCCCGTGGGATAATAAAGGTATATTATCTACTGTAGGCCTATCTATCTATGCCTGAGGAAAGGAATGGAAGTTGAGTTGCAGTTTCTATACATGGCCAGTAGGGGTCAGTATTGAATTAGTTCATAGAATAATAACCATTATAGTCCGTTTACTCATTAATCAGTGGTATATAAATGGCATAGTACATATTACACCGTGTTTTGATGGTGTGGTAGTTTTCAGGGGGCATCACAGCTGAGTACACCTTGAGGGGGAATAGGCTTCACTACCAACACTACCTCATTATAACCTATTACACTGTAGGCCAAACAAACACACACATGTGCACGTACACGTGAGCACACACACTTTCTTATGAACAGCATTGTTGTCATGTGACTTCACATTATACCATCTTTGTGTATTGTGTTATGTTTAAATCTGTTTAAAGGTGAATGCAATGCCAACCATGATCAAAGGGGGTCAGTAATGAGACACAGCCTTTGTAGACTGAGACTCAAACATCTCTTGAGTTTGGAATTTTCCTTCTAAAGGTTCATGTGCTTAAAAACCTCTGCACCTGTTGCTAAACTCTAATCCCAGACAAGACCTGTGTTGTTTTTCTGTTTCTGCCTTTTTTTCTCCTCCACATAAATCAGTGACCACTTTTGAACCAGTGAACTTTCTCCACACAGGGCATAAATCTCTTTAGTAGTATACGTATGGGGCTAAATAGTAGTTCACAGCGGCATGAAGCCTTATTTATACTTTGTCGTGTCACTAAAAACACTTGATTTATTAGACAAGAGCTTCTGAGTTGCGGCAGGATTTCATTCTTAGTAATCTGAAAGTTTGAACTCTGTTCTCCAAGATAAGAAACATCTGCAGTTGGCCATGTTGTGCATTATGTTGTGCTTTCTTTTTTATGTATTATTATTATTATTATTACAAATGCTAAAGAGATGTGCAACTGTGCATGGACACACAGCTCTGTTTTGATAAGAAAAGGCATGAGAGGTTCTGCTGTGAGACTGCATTTAAACACTGCAGCACACCGAATAAATGCAGTAGTAGGCCTATTTCATCTCTCATAGAATAAATGCAGCAGAACATTAGCCATAGAATACAGTTGTAACTCATATGCATTGTACTAGAGCGTTTAAGTGTTTAAAGTTGAAGTCCTTCCTCAAGATATCATAATAGAGTAGGCTATTATACTGTATAATCTGTATGTGTACTGTATGTGTATCATATTATATATATTATTATACTAAACAGACGGAAACAAGCCCCCGCAAGGACTTTTTTGGTGTGTTCCTTTTAGACTAAGGGCCCTAGTTTAAAAAAAAAAAAGGAGTTTAGGGTTTTTAGGGTTTAGCATGGAAGAAAATAGGGCCCTAAGTGTTTTGACTGTACTTGTGCTGTACTACATTTTTGTCTAATGAAATATTCAATCGATCAAAAAGGGTTAAGTCGTTATTCTGACCTTGGTTTTTGGAGCTGCAGGAGGAGGAAAAGGGCCGTTTGGCGGGGATGAGGAAGAGGAGGAAACCCAAGAGAACAGAGACGGTGGCGTCAGTCCTGTAACCTTTCCTAGAGATGAAAAACAAACGTCAGTCCTGTAACCTTTCCTAGAGATGAAAAACAAACGTCAGTCCTGTAACCCAGTGCTTCTCGACCCCCCCAAAATAATCATATTTAAACTGGGGACTCCCCCAACCTATGAACACTAAGAATTGAGTCATAACATTCTGTATAACACGGTTCTATTGTGAAACGCGAGGCGTTGTGAGCATGTAGATCTGCTATTTTCACAATTTCTGCCTCTAATATTTAACAATTTGGCCGATGTTTAATTTCTCATTTTAGAGGCCTTAAAAAGTCCTTAAATTGTCGGTAACATATCATCAGATCGACCACCAAAACCTAACCTCAGTAAAACTATGCCTAAACCCAACCCTAACCCTAACCCTAACCTCAGTAACCGTGACGCGGGTGATTATCTAACCTGCCGACGCTGTTCGACCCAACGGGAGTTCGACCTATGGGGCAGTCCCCAAATTGTCACTATAGAAATGTGCATCTATACACTTAAACTTTATGTTGGTTTGTTTACTGTTGAGAGAGAAAACAATGCTGCACATTAAGTTAATCATCTGGAGACCCCCCAAAATAATTTGGCCCGCAGGTTGAGAACCACTGCTGTAACCTTTCCTCGAGATGAAAAACAAAGTCAGCATGCACACAAAGAACAGCTACCGCTGCATGAGTGTTCTATACTTTTTTGTGCCATTTTAGTTTTCATTGTATTCTGCATAACTCCCTTCATAGTCTTGTTTTCAGCTCTTTACCCCAAAACAGGATACCATTTATCCTTTTGTGAACGGGAAGAATACCCAATATGACGCTGATCATGCTCATGATGTGTTTTTTTTAACCCATTTCCATCCAGTTAGGCGCTTTTCCTCAAACAGGGATCACGAGGATTTGTCTGTTCACCGTCATTTGATCCCAAAACAGCCCATTATTTGGTCACCGAAACCCGCGTGTGGTGGAGGCATGTTTCGACACGACGCGTGTCTGATACGCACTTCTCAAAGAGAGACGTCCATCCAGGCACAAAACCAGGCTCTCTGGTGAACCACAGCAGCGTCATCAGGATGAAGAAAACACCGGTCACCACCTCTGGATAGCTGCAAGTGACAGGAAAAAAGGATTTATTCCACGTGAACAGGTGCACGCATAAAATGCTCACATACACATACAGCAGTGGCGTCAGTTCAGAAAAAGCTAAGGTATGGCAACATGACTGGTGTCTTGCACGCGCGCGAAGCAGGCATGATACATTTATTTTAACAAGTACATTTTATTTTTTTCCCCCGTTTCTACGGTTTCTTGAGCTGGATATGGCAGCCTGGAACGGTTGTTCAAGTGCAGCTAAACTTGGCATGTTAGTAAACGTGCCACAATTAACAATAATGCATTGCACCTGTGCAGCTGACCTGCGGAACCTGGGAATATACCATCTTGTCAAGATGGGGAGAATAAAAGTGTGGAGAATATAATTATAATACCTTGTTAAAGTGACCATTTTGTTACATTTTGCATTTGTAGTTATTTTACTGTAATTTAACAACATAATAACCAGAACAGATAGACAAAGAGACGTTCATGGATTTATATTTAAAAGTAACCTTTATTTCCCCCCCTATGGCAGCTGCATACCCCTGCCATACCCAATTGAGGCCCCTGACAGACAGTATCGTTGCTGTCGGGTGGAGACCTCCTACAGAAGTGCCGTTTCAACTCTTCAGTTACTGCTCATTTCCTGAACATTTTCTGCAAATGCATTTCTCCACAGGTTTCTTTCCCTGTTTTGCCTTTCAATCTTTTATGGAGAATGGAGCGTATTTTTTGCAGAAACTCACAAATGGCAAGAAACCACTCCATTCCCATTGAAAAGCAGAATCCACCTTCATAGGTAAATTTAAACTTCAAAGTCAGATAAGGTAGCAAAAATAGCTGATCTACAAGCTCAATGTTCTGCAAATCCCCTGAAAAGCTACTGTCTTGCCGATGGCAGGACATGTGAAGTTTTGAAGTGGCACATCTGTATGTCCAAAAGTGTTACTTTTCAGGATTTCAAAAATAGCAGATCTGCATTGCAATATGTAAAAAGTATAGCATTCATTTAATTTGTAACTAACTTCTATTATACCGTTATTATAAAACCCTACCCTATATATACCGTATTCCCAACATGTCACTGCACATCCTTGTGTGCAGTGACATCCAAATGTTGCTTTACAATAATGCTCCACAACAATGCACTTCATGAATGGAAGACCCCGAAGATAATACAAAACATTGTTGTGTTTTGTTCTAACTCGTGTATGAGTACTTACAAATCTGAGGCCCCCTCCTGCAAGTGTGTGTGTGTGTGTGTGTGTGTGTGTGTGTGTGTGTGTGTGTGTGTGTGTGTGTGCGTGCGTGCGCGTGTGCGTGTGCGTGTGTGTGTGTGTGTGTGTGTGTGTGTGTGTGTGTGTGTGTGTGTGTGTGTGTGTGCGTGTGTGTGTGTGTGTGTGCATGCATGCATGTGTGCATGCGTGCGTGGTGAGTAACATTATGTGCATGTATTGTATGTACGCACTACAGTATGTGATTATGTGATTATTATGTATGTATTGGTGTTGTTTTTTTGTTGTTGTTGTTTTTACATCAGATAGATAAAGTACTTTACGTGTCCAAGACAAATTCCTTTTCGAACAATACAGTCTAATCTCATCTTATTTCTTACCTTATGGGTCCCAGTTTCACATATTCTTCTTGGATCCTTCTCTCTGACAGCATCTCTCTGTTGGTCTTGCGTTTCTTACTCATAGAGCAGGTCTCCTTGAAACTGGAACACAAGTGACCGCAAAGTGAGCCATGGGCTTTGGAAAGAGCTGGCTAAGGACATAGCATGGCTCTATTTGTCAACAGCGTGGTGCTACACGGTGACAGGGATGGCGTGGTTTGCTTTTGCTCTGTGCTAAATAGCAATTATTATAACCCACAAGGATGGAACAGTGAGACCGAACACACGCACTCTGACACCATCCTGCTGTGTCCTGACGTACAGCCCTTCCAATTCAATTCATAACATACGTTTACATTGCCAAAGCAAGTGTCAAATAAACAATAATAACAGTTGAACATGGGGAACTTAAACAGTTGGAGAGGGTACAGCGTTGTGTAACCAGAGCTATGTCACATGTTGTCGTTATATACATGTTATATATACAGGGTATAAAGCATTTTTAAACAAATATATGTTTTTATTTTACAGTGCACACACTCACACACAATAATCACACATACACCGATGTGTTTAAGCAATGCACACGCACAAACTCACTTTGGATGTAAGTGCACAAGCAAAGACACGTGCAGATGCATGGGAACACACATAGCCTACAGTAGACGTGCGAACACCATACGCTTGTTGCATGCACTTGTCCCCGCACAGAAGCACACCATGCATGCACGTGCACACACACATAAACAAGTGCACGCACAAGCACACACGCACGCGCGCGCGCGCACACACACACACACACACACACACACACACACACACACACACACTATGGGTGAGGAATATGGAATATTTCCAAGCTGTATCACGACACACGATCTTATCACGATAAAGGAGTAACAAACCATTTAGACCAGTGGTCCTCAAAGTGGGGTCCAGGGACTCTCTGGGTTCTTTTTGGGAGGTCTAAATTGATCCTTACAAGTATGTAACTTTGACAGTAAGGGTCCATTTGGTTTCATTTGTATACTGTCAGAGTTAAGGGGAGACCATGACATTTTCAAGATTGTGAACTACTGATTTAGACAAAAATGCAGGTTTAAATGAATTCTGCAATGAATCTCTGTATTAACAATTCAACAGGATGTTTTATAAGGCTCCCTCTTTGTATCACGATATATACGATATCTCTGAAAAGGCATATTGTGGAGACATCAACGATATTTATCACCATATCGCCCACCCCTACACACAACTCACTTGCATCCTAGGAACAGGAAATGCAGCCAGAGCCAGGTGAGCACCAGCATGATGATGGCGATGGGGAAACTGAAGATAAACCAGGTTCCAAAGTTTATCACCTTCGCTTCTGGATAACGACTAAGGAGAGAGAAAGGGTTGGCAGAGAGGTAGAAAGAAAGAGAGTTATTATGCGTGTGAGCGTGCGTGCGTGTACTCAAGCATTAATACTGTATGTATGTAATCTGTGCGATGCATTTTATAAGGGATTTGACAGTTTGACAGTGTTCAATACTACGTTCAATACTATGTTCAATACTGACGTGATGCTGCTCCAATAATAACTAGAAGCAGTGCTCTTCCGAGCACAGGTCTCCACCAGGCTGCGCATCCTAGTGGTGCTACTTTATAATAGGCCAATATAAAAAGGGTGGCATATGTTCTTCACCTTAGATCTTTCATAGCAATCGGACGCTGCATGCATGATTTGAAGCATTTTGTTCCAAAAATGTGTTTTGCTAAAGTCTACCTGCTGGTGGCGCTATAACAGGCCAATGTGAAAAAGGTAGCATTTGTTCCTTGACCTAGTGGGAATATGTGTGGCAAATTTCACGGTAATCGCAAGCTGCGTTGATGATTTGAGGCATTTTGTTCAAAAACGGAGCAATCCTGCAAACTTTGGAAGCCAATATTAGCCAATCAGGATGGAATATGAAATATCAGACGGATCGGACTTGATCACATGACTATAGAGATACTGTGTACCGATTTGCGTGATTTTTGGATAAAATCTCAAGGAGTAATATTCAAAAATGTGTTTTACAAGTCGGCCCAAAGGTGGCGCTATAAAAGGCTGATGTGAGAAATGCAGGGCAAAGGTTTATCCTTAGCCTCTAGGGAGTGTGCCTACAAAGTTTGAAACTGATCGGTGGAGTTATAGGTAAAACCACAAATCGGCCTGTTATAGCGCCACCATGAGGCATTTTTTCCTCGACCTAGTGGGAACGTGTGTGCGCAATTTCATGATAATTGCACTTTGCGTTTGGGATTTGAGGCATTTTGTTCAAAACGGCTCAATCCTACAAATTTTGGAAGCCAATCTTAGCCAATCAGGATGGAATATGCAAAAATGGACAGATCCGTGTCGATCACATGACTGTCGAGATACTGCCTACCGATTTGTAGGATCTTTGGACAAAATCTGTAAGAGTAGTGCACAGAAATGTGTTTTGCAAACATCGGCCACTAGGTGGCGCTAGAAAAGGCCTATTTGAAAAATTTAGGGCAGAGGTTCTAGATTGGCATCCAGGGAATGTGTGTGCTCACTTTGGCAGTGCCCGGGCCAACGGCGACTGAGATTTGGTGCACACAAACTGCGAGGACGCACGGACGGACGCACGCACGGACGCACGGACGGACAAAGGGGAAAACATACTCTCCCCCATGCCTTCGGCTGGTGGAGACAATAAACCAGAATACTGACCACAGAATGACATAACACAGCTTTAAGCTTAACTGCTGTAGAAAGACATTTGTAAATGTTGTATAAGTTAAAGGACAACTTTGTTTTGTTTAAAACAAGGGTTCATATTTTAGATTGTAATTAGAGAAAAGAAAAGATGAGTGTTAAAATGTTTTCATTTACTGCTTTCTATTGTTTTAACGATTTTAGTATTTTGATTTCAGTGGCATGCCTACAAGTGGCTAAATATGTCTTTTTAGACAAAATAAGCTGGCAATTTCTTTGTTACTATTTACACCAGCCCCCATAAGTCATACCGGTATATGCCCATGAAAGATTGCGGTGCATCTTGGAAAGGGGTTATTGTGTCTAAAAAGACATATTTAGCCACTTTGCATGCATGCAAATCAAAATCGTTAAAATCACTTAAACAATTGAAAGCAGTAAATGAAAACATTTTAACACTCGTTTAAATTTTTTCTTTTCTCTAATAAATAATCTAAAATATGAACCCTTGTTGTAAAAAAAAAAGAAGAAAGTTGTCCTTTAAGATTAAGAAAAGTCACAACATCTTCAGCTAGGGTTAATGAGTTTGTAAAAAGTTCCACTGTTGCATATCTGTAGGAATTGACACTGCGTTGGCTCGGTACTAGGCTCAAGTTTAAAAGAACATATTTATGTTACAGATCTGAACTCATAAAACCTATTCATTTTTGTAATACTGTAGGCCTATATTCTTTTTACAAAACTCAGTTCATGGGCTGGAGACAGATCTGTGGCCCACACGATTTAACTCATTTAACGCATATGAATTGCGTAACTCTCTCTTGTCGTCTCCACAGCAACTAGCTAGCTGGTCATGTCTACCTCATCTCTAGCTGATAAGAGCTGATGAACCAATAAGGATTAGAAGTGTAGGTATATATTGTATGGTAGGCATTTGGGCTGTCTGCCTGCTTAATGACCAGGATAAGAAGTGCTTTACTGTCCCTGGGTGCCGAGGTTAGACACTCAAATTTCCTTTTAGCCTCTAACCATCTCTGGTCAGTGACTAGGGTCAACTCCAGTTGCATTTCCACAGTTGCAGTCGCAGCTTCCATTTGCAGTTCACTAAAGTGTCAGTGAGTTGAGGCACTGTGCAGAACTCACAATGACGGTGTTTAAATAAGCTTAAAGTATAATGCATTCATAGTTTTTGATTGTTTGGGTCTCAAAGCATGTGAAACAGTATATCAAATATATGATACAGGGGTAACTAACAGAACTAGAACTAATTGAGTGTGGAATAAGAGAACATATAATAACTATCTGCTGAACCACTAAACGTTGCCTTCATATTATTCTGTAGGCTATATGAAGACTCTATGTATTATGAAGAACTTGTGGGGGGGAAGAAAGGTTTAGGTCCCCAACCTTTCTCCCCCTCCACAGTGGGTCTTTTAAAAAGGTCAGTTCTCTCTTGCATCATTTTAATCATTAAGACCCGAGGGGTGATAAAGTGTATTTGCTAAGTCATGCTTGGCTGCCTGTTCTGACAGCACAGCATGTGGCAGGATGGACTCTCTTAAGTAGGGAAAAGGTGACTCTCAGAGTTGCCGACCGCTGGCATCTCGTGAAGAAAATAATAATATCTCCAATACAAACGGCCCTTTTGGCAGTGGCTCAGAGGTAGAGTTCTTCATCTTAGAACACAGAGGGATCCCGAAAGGTTCAGAGTTCTAGTTGCTCCCGGTGAGCAGGTTGGTGCCTTGCATGGTTTCCTCTGCCATCGGTGTATGAATGTGTGTGTGAATGGGTGAATGCAATGCACAATCTCTGTAAAGCGCCTTGGATAAAGGCGCATTTACAGGTATTTCTTTTGTGCGTGCGCTTTTGGCAGACTTTTGGCCCCACATGTCAAAAGCCTTAATGTAATGCTTGAGAGTGTAAACAAGGACCTGTGCTCCCGTAGTGTGTACTGCGTATATCACTTATTTTTACATCTTGTCTCCTATTTTAACCACTTAAACCCCATACATTGTTGAGCGGAGTCCCTCAGTGCGCTATAGCTAGTATCTTTTCTGTTTTTGACGTACATTAACCCATTAATACCTGCAAAATACCAAAAATGTCCTCTAAATCCCAATGGATTTCTGGAAAACTTGTGTTTCTTCATCTGTGGTGCTCAAAGGTTTTAATGTCAAGGACCCCTAGAATTATATGTATCTGACCGCGGACCCCCATCTCAGAATATTTTGTTCCAGGGACCCCCAGAAGCAAAGATTTGAGTTAAAAAATGTTTGCTTTAAAATAATATATATTCAAAGATTTGCAAAAATTTTAGACATTTGACAAAAAAATAGCAGATTTACAAGCTCATAGCGCGGCACTCGGTGCCGCGCTATGACCTTGCATATCTGCTATTTTTGACTAGCCAAAGTATAAAAAAGAATGATTATAAGACACACGGTCTCATAATCATTGAAGTGGTTATGAGAAGTGGTCAGAAGTGGTTATGAGACACACGGTCTCTCACTGAAAATAGCCGATCAACAAGCTCACGACGTGAGCTTGTTGGTCTGCTATTTTCCCGCACAGGTTTTGCCAGGATCTGGATGCTGGGGTTTAAGTGGTTAATCCTCTGGCCCTGTCCTAAGTCAAAGGTTAAGTGGCGTGCTCATTCCTAGGCCATATGGAGAGACTGCCAGGAAGGCATGTTCTCACACACACACACACGCACACACGCACGCATGCACACACGCACACACGCACACACGCACACACGCACACACAACAGCATTAACCTGTTGTGAGATGCAGTAGTCACCGCATAGTGGGGAGATTGTTTTTTGCAGGTCTTTCAGTCCGAGTGTATCAAAAAAACACCTCGGTCAAGGTGGAGACAACTTCCCGTTGGTCCGACCAGGTTAGCATTTCACCAGGTTAGCTAGCATTCACCAGCGTCGGCAGGTTAGCATTTCACCAGGTTAGCATTCACCAGCGTTAGTTTGACTGAGGTTAGGGTTAAAGTTAAGGGTAGGTTTAGGTATATTCTTCCCCCCCGACTATCGGCACCTCCGTGCAGCCAATCACAAGCTTCCGCTACCTTAAACCGGTTGCCTTTTTGATACACTCGGACTGAAAGACCTGCAAAAAACACTGTCCCCTGCATGGTGTGACTCACCTGTCCCATGCAGCTTGTCATTATGGTTCCAGTGACCTACACCCTGGGTAATGTAAGCTCAACCCAAACGTTTTGTTTTTCATGACACACCATGTACACTAGGTAATTTTTTTCTTCTTCAGGCCAGCGTTATTGTACGGTCACAATTATGGGCAAAACCACAGGACAGGTCACCACTGTTAAGTTATGCGAAACATGCATGATTTACAACTGTGTGTGTGTGTGTGTGTGTGTGTGTGTGTGTGTGTGTGTGTGTGTGTGTGTGTGTGTGTGTGTTTGTGTGTGTGTGTGTGTGTGTGTGTGTGTGTGTGTGTGTGTGTGCGCGCGTGTGCGTGCGCGAGTATATGGGGGGTTGAAGCTGAGCGATTTGCTTTTTACTAGCATGGACCTGCTATAGACATGCCCATGGTAAAGCGCTCTCAGGCTGGAACTAAATGCATGGCTTCTGAAAAGATATCCAATCTCCTGCAGACAGGTGTAGATGGAGACACACACACACACAAACCATAGAAAACGGTCTCTTGCCTTCGCGCGCGTGCAAGAGACCAGTCATGTTGCAATACCTTAGCTTTTTCTGAACTGACGCCACTGCTTGTAGATCTGCTATTTCAGGTGCGTGACACGACACACAACCACGTAGCATAAACCTGGCCTTGGCTTAGCCTGCTTTATTCCTGCTGCAGGAGGAAATCAGCTTGCAGGGGATTGTTGGAGCTGACTCGTTTGATTTCTGATCCTCTGTGGCGGTAAATGGTGCATTTACAGTATATAGAGGCTTTATCCAAAGCGCTTTACAATGTGCATTACATTCACCCATTCTCACGAAAATGTCTCTTAAAAATATGCAAATCGCAATGTGAACGTTATGAGGGATTTCGTGCAGACCAAGGGTCTTCAACAGGGGTTCCGGGATCCCTAGGGGGTCCTCAGAGTTACTACAGGGGGTCCTCCAAATCTTTGTATGATATAAACCTTGTTTTCTCCTTTTTTATATTAACCACTTGAACCCTAGCGTCTATATTCTGAGAACTTTAGCCCAAAATAGCAGATCTACAATCTACAAGCAGATCTACAAGCTCACACTTGAACCCTAGCGTCTACATTCTGAGAACTTTAGCCAAAAATAGCCGATCTACAAGCTCACAATGCCTCGTAGCGTTGTGAGCTTGTAGATCGGCTATTTTTGGCAAAGCAGTTGGATATAGAGGGGAGCAAAGAGCAGACTAAGTGCAGAGTGAAAGGTCAAGTTTATTAAGTATTGACGGTTCAAGTGGTTAAATATCTCACTCACTCACTCACTCACTCACTCACTCACTCACTCACTCACACACTCACACACACACACGCACGCACACACACACACACACACACACACACACACACACACACACACACACACACACACACACACACACACACACTGTATATGGAATCTATGAAAAGGTTGTGGGGGTCCCTGCCTCATCTCTCTCTCCCCCTCTAAAACGTGATTATCAACTATTATGATTATACTAGGAGGAAGATTTGTTTCCCCAAAAGTGTACAGAAAGAGTTAAAATTAGGTCTTTATGTGGCCACACCCACCAGTTCATT
>NC_137830.1:37798184-37923184 GCF_963921795.1 Nannobrachium achirus
CTATGACGTCATAGTACTGACATCACAGACTGGCCTGGACACGGAACACCATGAAAGATCTTCCCAACGGGCACTCCAACATGGAACACCATATACGGGCATAAAGATCTGACCAACGGGCTCTCCAACATTACATTACATTCAATCCCTCAGATACTGTGCACACCCCAGTACACACACCCGGGCTCTGGACTAGTAATACTAATGAAGGCTCTGTTCCATTCAGGTCAAACAGAGTCAGGGTGATATTGTTGCATATTGGCTCACTGGAAACACTCTGCTACACCAGTGGGTCGCAAAGTGTGGTCCAAGGACCCTCATGGTTCCTTGGGGTTTCCAAATGACCCCTTAAAAAGGCAGCAAGAGCCGTTGGCCGCCGCGTCCACGTCCATGGACGCGGCCGTGGACGCGTCCATGGACGCGGCCGCGAAAAAAACGTCCGTGGACGCGAGGCCGCGTCCACGGACGCAAACGGCCGGCCGTGGACGCGGCCGTGGACGCAGACGGCCGGGGACGCGGCCGTGGACGCGGCCGTGGACGAGGCCGCGGCCGTGGACGCAAACGGCCGGCCGTGGACGCAAACGGCCGGCCGTGGACGGGTCCATGGACGAGGCCGCGAAAAAAAGGCAGCGAAAAAGAAAAAAAAAGGTGGCTATTGTATGTATTTTTTGATGGAGATTTCAAATATGACCTTCTTTTTTGCATAGGACAACTCTAACCTGCATCAATTGGTATTTTATAATTGCAAATTGTACCCCATCCATCTAAAAAACAAATTGGATGTCTATTGTATGTATTTTTTGATGGAGAATTCAAATATTAATTTCTTTTTGGGATAGGACAACTCTAACCTGCATCAATTGGTATTTTATAATTGCCAATTGTACCCTATCCATCTCAAAAACAAATTGGATGTCTATTGTATGTATTTTTGATGGGGAATTCAAATGTTACCTTCTTTTTTAGATATGACAACTCTAACCTAAATCAATTGGTGCATCAACCTACTTACTATCTATCTATCTATCTGTCTATCTATCTATCTATCTATCTATCTATCTATCTATCTATCTATCTATCTATCTATACTTCACCTTTAGTCCAGAAGAGAGTTCAGCCTCAGGAACTTGCACACATGGAACTGTGTCATGACTGTGTCATGGAGCTAAAACAGAGCTATGTTAAATACTCACAATGACTCTGATGGACCAATCAGGGTGGTGGTGGGGGGAGGGATCAACAATAGACAGAAACTGGATAATGCTTTGTTAACTGTCCCACCTAAGTCCCTGCTAGTCTGAACAAACATCACCTTCCCTCTCATAACACTACTACTACTACATTTATATAAAGCTGCTCTTGCATTTGAATTCAAGTCTGACACAAGTTAAGGTTAACTTAGGTAGTATTTCATTTCGCTGGCTTTTAGGGTCTGTGTGAGTGTGTAGGCTCACAAATTATTATAATTGTCATTAAGTGACTCTGAGATCTATCCATCCATCCATCCATCCATCCATCTATTTATTTATACTTACTGTTTACATTTTCTATAAATATTTATTTCTATATAAAACTCAGTTGTGTGGAGTTATTGTGTGCCCTTTCTTGTTGCTAAAGAGTCCATTTGTTCACTAGACATTAAGTCAAGGTTACTATTTTGAGTTGAAGCTAAGTGTTTTATTGCTTTGTGGTTTAACATGATTTAAAAGGCAAATTCATTGTTATGGTTACTTTAGAAGACTGCTTTTGCATTCATGAGTTAAGAGAGCCAAGCTAATTCAAAGAGTTAGGTTAAAGGAACACAAAACATGACCTAACTCACAGCTGCCATTGGACAGACAGTTACAACATACTCTTATCTTTCACAGAACAGACAATTATCATTTATTTTATCTATTTGAGACTATGTAGCTGCTCTAGGGGAAATAGAGCATTATATCAGCCTATTCAATTGATAATGACCAATGGGTGCCAGTTTCTAAGTAGTTAAAGCATATTAACATAACAATATATGTGGCCTAGACATGGATATTGCCCAATCAACTCGTAATCTACAGAAATGTCCACCACATCACACAGTATAAAACCTAGTAGGCTTAGTGGATTACCTATGTTAAATCATGTCAGGTTAGTTTGGTTCAAGGTTCAAGTATAATAATTTATGAGCCAAAAATGTGCACAAATGTACAATCACATCTAGGCTAGAATGATAACATAAAGTCCTGACTACTCCTTGTTATTGTGGTCCTAAATACTACAATGATTAGTTTGGATGCATTGCTTCTATCATGTCCAATTAAAAATAAATACATTACATATACAGAAATCTGCCTTCTCCTGTATTGTATTAGTGACATTCATTATAAATAGTAAAATAACAGGACAGAGCAAAAAAGGCCTCTGCAAAAAAGGCCTCTGCAACTAACCTAACCTAACACACACTATGTGTTAATGTTGATCAATATAATAATGTAAAAATACAAAGTTAAGTAGACCTAAGTAAGAAATAGTAAATACATTGTAATAATACATTGAAGGGGAAATGTAGGAAAACAAATGCAACTCAGCATTGAATTTATGGCAAACATTTTGCTACTCAACCCTTTCCAAATAATATACAATTAAGAAGTGGGATGTTCCACTTAGTAAGAGAAAGAATTAATGACATATATTTTAGAAGACTCACCTATTATAGTAACCATGTGAATTGCTAATAATGTTATGGGTCAGATGTGTAAAGATCTATCACATTGTATTGTTCTTTTCAGACTCAACAATAATAATGATGATGTTACTTAAATGCTGATCAATGTGTGAATCTGGCTCTTATCAGGTGTGTGTTTTCTCTCCCTGTCCTGTGCTGTCCTCAGTTAAACCAAGACAGTACTGTTGTGACCAATGTGGAAAAAGCCTTCAGCTCAATTTATTATCTCAAAGTAGACCAGAGAATTCATACCGGAGTGAAGCCATTCAGCTGTGAACAATGTGGGAAGTATTTTGCTCGTCTGGACAATTAAAAGATCATAAGCGTTCACATACTGGAGAGAAACCTTATTGTTGTGACCAGTGTGGGAAAAGACTTGTTCAAAAGGGGATTTTAAAAGAACACCAGAGAATTCACACTAGAGAGAAGCCCTATTGCTGTGACCAGTGTGGGAAAAGCTTTACTCGATTGTCTTATCTCAAAATACATGAACAAATTCACACAGGAGAGAAACCGTACAGCTGTGTCCAATGTGGGGAAAAGTTCAGTTTAACGGCTGCTCTGAAAGTACACCAGAGATTTCACACCGAAGAAAAGCCTTACTGCTGTGAACACTGTGGCAAACGTTTCACTGTAAAATCTAGCCTCGTACAACACAAGAAGATTCACACTTGAGAGAGACCTTACTGCTGTCACCAATGTGGGAAAAGGTTCACTCTGAAGACGGCTCTGAAAAGACACCTGAAAATCCACACTGGTGAGAAGCCATATACTGCTGTGTCCAGTGTGAGAAAAGGTTCAGTGATATTCATCATCTCAAAGCACACCAGAAAAATCACACTGGAAAGAAACCTTATTGCTGTGACCAGTGTGGAAAGAGCTTTCCTAGACTGGAACATATCAAAATACACCAACAAATTCACACCGGAGAGAAACCTTATATCTGTAACCAATGTGGGGAAAACTCTGTCAGGTACATGTCTACCGTTAGAGGCCACTGGCATGAGTGCCTTTTTAGCTCTGTTGGGGCTTGGTGAATGTACTCTGTTGTTGTTTTTTTAATTATTATCTTTGTAATGTATGGTCTTCTTACCCTGTGGGCCTTGAGCCTGTAATAAAGTATTGCTGTGCAGTGTGAGTGTCTGATTGCATGTGATCAGATAAAGACACAACAGAGGCCTTTTTTGCTCTGTCCTGTTATTTTACTATTTATAATGAATGTCACTAATACAATACAGGAGAAGGCAGATTTCTGTATGTATGTAATGTATTTATTTTTAATTGGACATGATAGAAGCAATGCATCCAAACTAATCATTGTAGTATTTAGGACCACAATAACAAGGAGTAGTCAGGACTTTATGTTATCATTCTAGCCTAGATGTGATTGTACATTTGTGCTGTTTACATTTTTGTCTCATAAATTATTATACTTGAATCTTGAACCAAACTAACCTGACATGATTTAACATAGGTAATCCACTAAGCCTACTAGGTTTTATACTGTGTGATGTGGTGGACATTTCTGTAGATTACGAGTTGATTGGGCAATGTCCATGTCTAGGCCACATATATTGTTATGTTAATATGCTTTAACTACTTAGAAACTGGCACCCATTGGTCATTATCAATTGAATAGGCTGATATAATGCTCTATTTCCCCTAGAGCAGCTACATAGTCTCAAATAGATCAAATAAATGATAATTGTCTGTTCTGTGAAAGATAAGAGTATGTTGTAACTGTCTGTCCAATGGCAGCTGTGAGTTAGGTCATGTTTTGTGTTCCTTTAACCTAACTCTTTGAATTAGCTTGGCTCTCTTAACTCATGAATGCAAAAGCAGTCTTCTAAAGTAACCATAACAATGAATTTGCCTTTTAAATCATGTTAAACCACAAAGCAATAAAACACTTAGCCTCAACTCAAAATAGTAACCTTGACTTAATGTCTAGTGAACAAATGGACTCTTTAGCAACAAGAAAAGGCACACAATAACTCCACACAACTGAGTTTTATATAGAAATAAATATTTATAGAAAATGTAAACAGTAAGTATAAATAAATGGATGGATGGATGGATGGATGGATGGATGGATGGATGGATGGATAGATCTCAGAGTCACTTAATGACAATTATAATAATGTGTGAGCCTACACACTCACACAGACCCTAAAAGCCAGCAAAATGAAATACTACCTAAGTTAACCTTAACTTGTGTCAGACTTGAATTCAAATGCAAGAGCAGCTTTATATAAATGTAGTAGTAGTAGTGTTATGAGAGGGAAGGTGATGTTTGTTCAGACTAGCAGGGACTTAGGTGGGACAGTTAACAAAGCATTATCCAGTTATTATTATTATTATGCATGCGGACATCACTGACACTACACAGTTTCGCTGCCATGGTAACCATCTGTCTGCATGCTGACATCACGTCATCCTATGACGTCATAGTACTGACATCACAGACTGGCCTGGACACGGAACACCATGAAAGATCTTCCCAACGGGCACTCCAACATGGAACACCATATACGGGCATAAAGATCTGACCAACGGGCTCTCCAACATTACATTACATTCAATCCCTCAGATACTGTGCACACCCCAGTACACACACCCGGGCTCTGGACTAGTAATACTAATGAAGGCTCTGTTCCATTCAGGTCAAACAGAGTCAGGGTGATATTGTTGCATATTGGCTCACTGGAAACACTCTGCTACACCAGTGGGTCGCAAAGTGTGGTCCAAGGACCCTCATGGTTCCTTGGGGTTTCCAAATGACCCCTTAAAAAGGCAGCAAGAGCCGTTGGCCGCCGCGTCCACGTCCATGGACGCGGCCGTGGACGCGTCCATGGACGCGGCCGCGAAAAAAACGTCCGTGGACGCGAGGCCGCGTCCACGGACGCAAACGGCCGGCCGTGGACGCGGCCGTGGACGCAGACGGCCGGGGACGCGGCCGTGGACGCAAACGGCCGGCCGTGGACGCAAACGGCCGGCCGTGGACGGGTCCATGGACGAGGCCGCGAAAAAAAGGCAGCGAAAAAGAAAAAAAAAGGTGGCTATTGTATGTATTTTTTGATGGAGATTTCAAATATGACCTTCTTTTTTGCATAGGACAACTCTAACCTGCATCAATTGGTATTTTATAATTGCAAATTGTACCCCATCCATCTAAAAAACAAATTGGATGTCTATTGTATGTATTTTTTGATGGAGAATTCAAATATTAATTTCTTTTTGGGATAGGACAACTCTAACCTGCATCAATTGGTATTTTATAATTGCCAATTGTACCCTATCCATCTCAAAAACAAATTGGATGTCTATTGTATGTATTTTTGATGGGGAATTCAAATGTTACCTTCTTTTTTAGATATGACAACTCTAACCTAAATCAATTGGTGCATCAACCTACTTACTATCTATCTATCTATCTGTCTATCTATCTATCTATCTATCTATCTATCTATCTATCTATCTATCTATCTATCTATCTATACTTCACCTTTAGTCCAGAAGAGAGTTCAGCCTCAGGAACTTGCACACATGGAACTGTGTCATGACTGTGTCATGGAGCTAAAACAGAGCTATGTTAAATACTCACAATGACTCTGATGGACCAATCAGGGTGGTGGTGGGGGGAGGGATCAACAATAGACAGAAACTGGATAATGCTTTGTTAACTGTCCCACCTAAGTCCCTGCTAGTCTGAACAAACATCACCTTCCCTCTCATAACACTACTACTACTACATTTATATAAAGCTGCTCTTGCATTTGAATTCAAGTCTGACACAAGTTAAGGTTAACTTAGGTAGTATTTCATTTCGCTGGCTTTTAGGGTCTGTGTGAGTGTGTAGGCTCACAAATTATTATAATTGTCATTAAGTGACTCTGAGATCTATCCATCCATCCATCCATCCATCCATCTATTTATTTATACTTACTGTTTACATTTTCTATAAATATTTATTTCTATATAAAACTCAGTTGTGTGGAGTTATTGTGTGCCCTTTCTTGTTGCTAAAGAGTCCATTTGTTCACTAGACATTAAGTCAAGGTTACTATTTTGAGTTGAAGCTAAGTGTTTTATTGCTTTGTGGTTTAACATGATTTAAAAGGCAAATTCATTGTTATGGTTACTTTAGAAGACTGCTTTTGCATTCATGAGTTAAGAGAGCCAAGCTAATTCAAAGAGTTAGGTTAAAGGAACACAAAACATGACCTAACTCACAGCTGCCATTGGACAGACAGTTACAACATACTCTTATCTTTCACAGAACAGACAATTATCATTTATTTTATCTATTTGAGACTATGTAGCTGCTCTAGGGGAAATAGAGCATTATATCAGCCTATTCAATTGATAATGACCAATGGGTGCCAGTTTCTAAGTAGTTAAAGCATATTAACATAACAATATATGTGGCCTAGACATGGATATTGCCCAATCAACTCGTAATCTACAGAAATGTCCACCACATCACACAGTATAAAACCTAGTAGGCTTAGTGGATTACCTATGTTAAATCATGTCAGGTTAGTTTGGTTCAAGGTTCAAGTATAATAATTTATGAGCCAAAAATGTGCACAAATGTACAATCACATCTAGGCTAGAATGATAACATAAAGTCCTGACTACTCCTTGTTATTGTGGTCCTAAATACTACAATGATTAGTTTGGATGCATTGCTTCTATCATGTCCAATTAAAAATAAATACATTACATATACAGAAATCTGCCTTCTCCTGTATTGTATTAGTGACATTCATTATAAATAGTAAAATAACAGGACAGAGCAAAAAAGGCCTCTGCAAAAAAGGCCTCTGCAACTAACCTAACCTAACACACACTATGTGTTAATGTTGATCAATATAATAATGTAAAAATACAAAGTTAAGTAGACCTAAGTAAGAAATAGTAAATACATTGTAATAATACATTGAAGGGGAAATGTAGGAAAACAAATGCAACTCAGCATTGAATTTATGGCAAACATTTTGCTACTCAACCCTTTCCAAATAATATACAATTAAGAAGTGGGATGTTCCACTTAGTAAGAGAAAGAATTAATGACATATATTTTAGAAGACTCACCTATTATAGTAACCATGTGAATTGCTAATAATGTTATGGGTCAGATGTGTAAAGATCTATCACATTGTATTGTTCTTTTCAGACTCAACAATAATAATGATGATGTTACTTAAATGCTGATCAATGTGTGAATCTGGCTCTTATCAGGTGTGTGTTTTCTCTCCCTGTCCTGTGCTGTCCTCAGTTAAACCAAGACAGTACTGTTGTGACCAATGTGGAAAAAGCCTTCAGCTCAATTTATTATCTCAAAGTAGACCAGAGAATTCATACCGGAGTGAAGCCATTCAGCTGTGAACAATGTGGGAAGTATTTTGCTCGTCTGGACAATTAAAAGATCATAAGCGTTCACATACTGGAGAGAAACCTTATTGTTGTGACCAGTGTGGGAAAAGACTTGTTCAAAAGGGGATTTTAAAAGAACACCAGAGAATTCACACTAGAGAGAAGCCCTATTGCTGTGACCAGTGTGGGAAAAGCTTTACTCGATTGTCTTATCTCAAAATACATGAACAAATTCACACAGGAGAGAAACCGTACAGCTGTGTCCAATGTGGGGAAAAGTTCAGTTTAACGGCTGCTCTGAAAGTACACCAGAGATTTCACACCGAAGAAAAGCCTTACTGCTGTGAACACTGTGGCAAACGTTTCACTGTAAAATCTAGCCTCGTACAACACAAGAAGATTCACACTTGAGAGAGACCTTACTGCTGTCACCAATGTGGGAAAAGGTTCACTCTGAAGACGGCTCTGAAAAGACACCTGAAAATCCACACTGGTGAGAAGCCATATACTGCTGTGTCCAGTGTGAGAAAAGGTTCAGTGATATTCATCATCTCAAAGCACACCAGAAAAATCACACTGGAAAGAAACCTTATTGCTGTGACCAGTGTGGAAAGAGCTTTCCTAGACTGGAACATATCAAAATACACCAACAAATTCACACCGGAGAGAAACCTTATATCTGTAACCAATGTGGGGAAAACTCTGTCAGGTACATGTCTACCGTTAGAGGCCACTGGCATGAGTGCCTTTTTAGCTCTGTTGGGGCTTGGTGAATGTACTCTGTTGTTGTTTTTTTAATTATTATCTTTGTAATGTATGGTCTTCTTACCCTGTGGGCCTTGAGCCTGTAATAAAGTATTGCTGTGCAGTGTGAGTGTCTGATTGCATGTGATCAGATAAAGACACAACAGAGGCCTTTTTTGCTCTGTCCTGTTATTTTACTATTTATAATGAATGTCACTAATACAATACAGGAGAAGGCAGATTTCTGTATGTATGTAATGTATTTATTTTTAATTGGACATGATAGAAGCAATGCATCCAAACTAATCATTGTAGTATTTAGGACCACAATAACAAGGAGTAGTCAGGACTTTATGTTATCATTCTAGCCTAGATGTGATTGTACATTTGTGCTGTTTACATTTTTGTCTCATAAATTATTATACTTGAATCTTGAACCAAACTAACCTGACATGATTTAACATAGGTAATCCACTAAGCCTACTAGGTTTTATACTGTGTGATGTGGTGGACATTTCTGTAGATTACGAGTTGATTGGGCAATGTCCATGTCTAGGCCACATATATTGTTATGTTAATATGCTTTAACTACTTAGAAACTGGCACCCATTGGTCATTATCAATTGAATAGGCTGATATAATGCTCTATTTCCCCTAGAGCAGCTACATAGTCTCAAATAGATCAAATAAATGATAATTGTCTGTTCTGTGAAAGATAAGAGTATGTTGTAACTGTCTGTCCAATGGCAGCTGTGAGTTAGGTCATGTTTTGTGTTCCTTTAACCTAACTCTTTGAATTAGCTTGGCTCTCTTAACTCATGAATGCAAAAGCAGTCTTCTAAAGTAACCATAACAATGAATTTGCCTTTTAAATCATGTTAAACCACAAAGCAATAAAACACTTAGCTTCAACTCAAAATAGTAACCTTGACTTAATGTCTAGTGAACAAATGGACTCTTTAGCAACAAGAAAAGGCACACAATAACTCCACACAACTGAGTTTTATATAGAAATAAATATTTATAGAAAATGTAAACAGTAAGTATAAATAAATGGATGGATGGATGGATGGATGGATGGATGGATGGATGGATGGATAGATCTCAGAGTCACTTAATGACAATTATAATAATGTGTGAGCCTACACACTCACACAGACCCTAAAAGCCAGCAAAATGAAATACTACCTAAGTTAACCTTAACTTGTGTCAGACTTGAATTCAAATGCAAGAGCAGCTTTATATAAATGTAGTAGTAGTAGTGTTATGAGAGGGAAGGTGATGTTTGTTCAGACTAGCAGGGACTTAGGTGGGACAGTTAACAAAGCATTATCCAGTTTCTGTCTATTGTTGATCCCTCCCCCCACCACCACCCTGATTGGTCCATCAGAGTCATTGTGAGTATTTAACATGGCTCTGTTTTAGCTCCATGACACAGTCATGACACAGTTCCATGTGTGCAAGTTCCTGAGGCTGAACTCTCTTCTGGACTAAAGGTGAAGTATAAATAAATAGATGGATAGATAGATGGATAGATGGATAGATAGATAGATAGATAGATAGATAGATAGATAGATAGATAGTAAGTAGGTTGATGCACCAATTGATGCAGGTCAGAGTTGTCATATCTAAAAAAGAAGGTAACATTTGAATTCCCCATCAAAAAATACATACAATAGACATCCAATTTGTTTTTGAGATGGATAGGGTACAATTGGCAATTATAAAATACCAATTGATGCAGGTTAGAGTTGTCCTATCCCAAAAAGAAGGTAATATTTGAATTCTCCATCAAAAAATACATACAATAGACATCCAATTTGTTTTTTAGATGGATAGGGTACAATTGGCAATTATAAAATACCAATTGATGCAGGTTAGAGTTGTCCTATGCAAAAAAGAAGGTCATATTTGAATTCTCCATCAAAAAATACATACAATAGACACCTTTTTTTTTCTTTTTCGCTGCCTTTTTTTCGCGACCTCGTCCATGGACCCGTCCACGGCCGGCCGTTTGCGTCCACGGCCGGCCGTTTGCGTCCACGGCCGCGGCCTCGTCCACGGCCGCGTCCACGGCCGCGTCCCCGGCCGTCTGCGTCCACGGCCGCGTCCACGGTCGCGTCCACGGCCGGGACGGCCGGCCGTTTGCGTCCATGGACGCGGCCTCGCGTCCACGGACGTTTTTTTCGCGGCCGCGTCCATGGACGCGTCCACGGTCGCGTCCATGGACGCGGCGGCCAGCGGCTGTCTCTCTAAAAAGGTGTGTAACTCTGAGAGTACGGGTCCACTTGGTTCCATCTGTACACTCTCAGAGTTATGGAGGTCATTGAAATAAAAGGTTTGAGAACCACTGTGCTACAGTACATGAAACGGAACAGAGCCTTCATTAGTACTAGTAAGACGCCTCAGGGCGACAAGCGACCTCGAGGTCGCGCCATGTCTTAGCCATCTGGCCAGTGATGTATATCGGACCAGTAACCCATTTATGGAGACACCTGGTACCCATATATGGAGGTCCATGTACTGTATATGGAGATAATATGCTGTGAGAGCCCAAACATGCTTACTCAGTTATTCGTTATGTGAAAGTCCTATGATGTCTATCTGACATCATACCTTGTTATGCCCATACATGGAGATCTCTGCCTGTAGAACCAGCCACAAAGATATGGGCTGTCTTGGCCATCTGTCTTGGCCATATATGGATTCTGTTAGTGTGGTATGTGGCCGATGTGGCCTCCATTCATGGGCATTCCCATATGAAGTCCTGTTAGATATGGGCTTAATATTGATGACACCAGGGAACTCCATATATGGGCATAAAGGGATTCTGTTAGTGTGACAACACAGTGAAGCCAGAGCGTGATGTCAGAGCAGGAAACCCATTCTGTGAGAGTGGTTCCCCCCCTGACATCAGTGATGTCAGAGCATGATGTCAGAGCAGGAAACCCATTCTGTGAGAGTGGTTCCCCTGACATCAGTGATGTCAGAGCATGATGTCAGAGCGGCAAACCCATAGACCGTAAAAAAGTGTACACGTCCAGACGGAGTCAGCATGTGTCGTTTCACATCATTGGTAACACCTTTGAAGGAAGTGAGAAGAGACCCAACTTCCCTCCAATATGGCTGCTGTCCTGTGCATACGGCATAGCCTATCCACAAGTTTCCGCGGGAGTTTACTGGAGACTATCCGGACCAAACTTCCGGGTTTAACAGCAGACATACAAGCTCACGTCGCGTCGCAGATGCAACCCGTTGAGAGCTTGTAAATCGGCGCCGGAAGATCGATGCAAACGTTTGCGCAATGCACTATGGGGCGTAGGAAACTCGTGGATAGGATTTGTTCCAAAATCTATCCATTTATTGGATTTTTTTCTATTGGAATCCTATCCACGGGTTTCCAACGCCCCATAGTGCATTGCGCAGACGTTGTACCGAGCTTCCGGTGCCGCAGCCGAGTGTGATTTACAAGCTCACAACGGGTTGCATCTGCGACGCGACGTGAGCTTGTATGTCTGCTGTTAAACCGGAAGTGTGGTCCAAATAATCTCCAGTAAACTCCCGCGGAAACAGGTGGATAGGATTTATTTTGACTAGGGCTGCAAGCAGGGAGTGAAACACCGGTCTGCCATACATACCGCTGTCATCATCGGGGGCCTCGGCGGTCTCGGAGTCCCCCGGGGTGTCGGACTGTCCCGTGCAGATGAGCTGCTGCAGGACGGCCTCCGCTATGGGCATCACCATGGCTGTGGTGGAGGTGTTACTGAGCCACATGGACAGGAACACTGTGCAGCACATGAAGCCAAGCACCAACCTGGAACCAGTGGTGGGAACAGTACTCACATTGGGCCCCATTCATCAATCTGGTCGTAAATATGGTGTACTGTAAATAAAGTGACTACATCTGGCTTACGTTTCTGTCTTACCTTCAAAATCCCTTCAAAATCCCAGACAAAAAAACATTGCAGATTCTGACTCTAACTTGGGAATTGTCCTAAATGCCGGTAAGACCAAAATATGGGCATAGTTTGGCCGTAAAGTGCTTGATGAATCCCATTGTTTTACTTAAGTAAAAGTATCACACTGCAATGTAGAAATACTCTGTTACAAGTAAAAGTCCAGAATAAAAAATGTACTTGAGTAAAATGTACAACAAGTATTGGTATCAAAATGTTCTTAAAGTGCCATAAGTAGAAAGGGCTCATTATGCAGAATGTCCCCATCCAGTTTTCAATATATATAAGAATCTTTTAAAAATAGCAGATCTACAAGCTCACAATGCGTCAATGCATTGTGAGCTTGTAGATCAGCTATTTTAAAAAGGCTCTTTTTTCGGATTTCGGATTTCAAAAAACACACCAATGTGCAACAGCTCAAACGTATAATATTTTCCTCTGAGATATAGTGGAGTAGAAGTAAAAGTACTGAAAATTGGAAATACTCCAGTAAAGTAAAAGTTCCTCAAAATTGTACAAAAGTACAATATTTGAGTAGATGTACATAGTTACTTTACACACAAACACGCACGCACGCACACACACACACACACACACACACACACACACACACACACACACACACAGAGAAAAGGTACAGTACATAGATCTGGTGGTCTGGTGGTTGGGTGCGTGTGTGCGCTACTCACATGCCAGGCTTGGCCCCTGCTATCATGACCATGCGCAGGGCTATTCGTTTATGCAGGTTCCATTTTTCAATAGAGGCTGCCAGGCAGATCACACCTATCAACAGCAGGGTGGTGTCTTTAAAGTATTCTGCAGCCACCTGGAAAACACACGCACGCATGCACGCACGTACGCGCACGCACAGGCGCACGCACGCACGCACGCACGCACGCACGCACGCACGCACGCACGCACGCACGCACGCACGCACGCACGCACGCACGCACGCACGCACGCACGCACGCACGCACACACACACACACACACACACACACACACACACACACACACACACACACACACACACACACACACACACACACACACACACACACAGGTGTTTGCATTTAGATAGATAGATAAATAGATACCTTTATTGTCCCAAGGGGGGAAATCAGTTGCCCAGAGGCAGCACAGCAGTTTTAAGGTTACAAGTTACAGAGAAGTAAGAAAAAGAAAGAAAGTACTGTTGTGATCAGTAAAAAAAAAAAAAAAAAAAAAGAATACATACATAAAGTGTCAAAAAAGCTATCACAATAAAAGAAGAATATATACATAAAGTGTCCAAAAAAAACATTCAACGCTCATAAGTGTCATGTCACACACAAATAGCAATACTTAAAGCACAACTAACAAAAGTGTTCATAACAGTCAATGCTATTCATTGCAACACAAGTATCTCACCGCCATGCCAGCACAGCAATAGCACTGAATACTACCAACACAACCCAATAGTGCAGGGCCAAACAATAAGTGTCCATAGTCACTTAGTCAGTGCAAATAAATCAAGAATAAACTAGAAGAAGTGCTCTTCCGAGCACAGGTCTCCACCAGCCACACGTCCTGGTGGTGGTATAATAGGCCAATGTAAAAAGGGTGGCAAGTGTTCTTTACCAATCTTAGGCCTTTCATGGCGCCACCATGAGGCTGATTTGAACATTTTGTAGTGTAATTTATTCCTTGGCCTTTTGCGAATGTGCGTGCACAATTTCATTACAATTGCCTGCTGTGTTTGATTTGAGGCATTTTGTTTGAAACGGATCAATCCTGCAAAGTTTGGAGGACAATCTTAGCCAATCAGGATGGAATATTTAATACAGGACAGATCCGTCTTGATCATATGACTGTAGAGATACTGTGTACTGATTTGTGTTCATTTTGGGTCAAATCTGAAGGAGTAATATCCAAAAATGTGTCTTACATAAGTCGGCCTCCAGGTGGCGCTATAAAAGGCTGATGTGAAAAATGCAAGGAATGGGTTTTTCCTTGGCCTAATAGGGAGTGCGCTTACAAAGTTTGAAACTGATCAGTGGAGTTATAGGTAAAACCACGAATTGGCCTGTTATAGCGCCACCATGAGGCTGATTTAAAAATTTGAAGTGGCATTTCTTCTACACTAATAATAGATTGCCATAGTTTTGGGGCAAATCAATTTCCAAAACTATCAGTTAATCTGCCTCCCATAACAGGATCCCGTCACAAATCGTCAATATTCAGACTACTCTAATCCTGTCAAGTGTGTCATCATCACGGTTCCACTCATTCTCGGTTCTCTTTACAAATCAGTTCAGCCTTTCCACCCAGCGTCTTTCCAGGCTATGGGACCACAACCGTGTCTACTGACTACAAATCCCATAGCCCATAGCCCATAGCCCATGGCGGAAATGGCAAGAAAGCAGCTTGAAATTGAGAAAAGGGAATAATCGGCTCCCTCACTACCTGCATATGCCAATGGTCAATGCTAGTGTGCAAGTTCAGATCAACTGGTCAAATCACTGAGAGAACATCGGTAGAGAACAGTTTCGACAATGCGGTGAGCACCTTATATATTGCATTTGTACATGTTTGGAGCAGAAAATGGACGGATGGGCTCAACCAGCAAGGGCGTCCCCGCTCCCCCTTGTAACTCTTGTAGAGAGAAAACGTCTTCAAAATAAAATTTCTCTACAGGAGTTATCATTTATGGCTAATTACGCTGAATAGAATCATCATTAATAACGCCTTTACTGCTTAGTGGCGACAGTTTAGTGGTGATGATGTAAACAAACCCACTTTTAATATTTGTCAGGTTTCGTGAGAATGGTTAACATCAACATTACCTACCGGTATGTGCACGCTTAGACACAAAGGGGTCTCGGGTCTGTAAAAAGTGCCCTCTCCAGACCACTGTTTCCCAAACAGTGGGTTGTGACCCATTTGTGGGTTTCATGCAATTTGTTTTTAATTTGTATTTTTTCAAAACATTTGCAATAAACATTCCCAAAAAAGCAAAGATTTCCAATTAAAAACAAAATTTGATAATCTTTTTCAATACTTTCATGAAGAAATAAAATAAAAACAAGAAAAACAGAGGTTTCATAATCTACAAGCTCACAACGCGGCGCAGAGCAACTCGTTGTGAGCACCATACGTGCACCAGACTGAACCATGTCATGTTGCTCTGTTCTAAGACATGCTAATGGTTCTGCTGTGAATGAAGAATGACTGCTTGTCGTCTGATAGGTGAACCCACTGACTCCAGGATTTGGCCCTCTGCCACTGATAACAGGGATCAGAGAACTGGTAGGGGGTTTCATTATAGACACACACACACACACACACACACACACACACACACACACACACACACACACACACACACACACACACACACACACACACACACACACACACACACACACGTGCGCAGCAACCCTTGCCAAAAATCACAACATGGCTATAAGAATGTCTGCTTAATTAAAGCCCCTTAATTCCAAAACTTGTATTTGAAAAACATGCATGCATCTTATGTTGACCTTTCACCGAATTCCCTGAGAACGGTAAATGCAGTACACTGTACCGTAATCTAGAGCACATGACTCTCACTTTAAGGCATTAACACGCAGTCAAAACCGGATATCTGAGCCTTCATGGTATTTAAACGAGGTCTTTAGGTTGCCATCGGGTCTTACATGGGTTCAGTCTGTGGCCACTCAGAAAGGGGCCAGAACCTTAAGGGAGATTTATACTTGGTGTCACGCACCGGATATAGCCAATCTACAAGCTCACAACCTCTCTGAGGTTGTGAGTCTGTTATGAGCTTGCAGATTGTTTCCGCCGGTACGTGACACGACGCGCAAACAAGTATGAATCAGGCAATAGCTTTCCGGGCAACATAAATATCCAGATAATCCTGTTGTATGCATGGGCACACCTGCTGCATTTCTTTCCAGGAAATAATACTAGAGAACACAGTGCAACATCTACGAATCACCACCAGTGATAAGCGACAGATGGACTAATGTGTGGACTCGTTTTTCTAATTTACCTCATCATGACACCCCAGATTGCAATTAAGCTGCTTTGGGGGTTTGAAGAACTTTGTTTAATAACAGTGGGGGGTACCAGGCTTTCACCCATGAAGGCTGACTTCTATTGTCATCATTTAAAATAGCTGAAAAGTGGGGCGCCCGCTGGCCTACTGGTCCGGGCGCATACCACTTAGGCATTGCCACATAGGCATGGATGCCTGGCGGCGTCGCCGGTTCGATTCCCAATCCGGACGACCTTTGCCGCATGTCACTCCCCGTCTCTCCCCCCATTTCCTGTCAGTCTACTGTTCTATCAATAAAGGCATAAAAGTAGAAAAGTGAGGGGTTCTGATATAAATAATAAACGTTCCCACATTTCCCCATTTCTCAGTTTTCCCCCACACCCCCGGGTTTGGAAAGGAGCTTGTTAATCACAGTGTGGCCTGACCAGGGATTTACTGCAACTCCATTCACCCTAAAAGAAGAATAACGATCGCTGAATCATCAATTAGCTCACCAAATGTGCTATTACTGCCAATGAAGAGCGCTCGCCAAGTGTCGCATAACGCCATGGCGAGCGTTCGGCAGACTGAGCACAGGGGGAGGGGCAGGTCTCTGCCATTGCCAAAGCAACCACAGTGCCTGTCGGGAGTGTTGAGAGAACCTAAACAGTAATGGCGGATTGATTTCCTTTTTGTTTCGTTTTTGCGGCCCTGGATCTACTTTCTCTCTTTCCTTGTTGATTTTGGGTGAAAACAAGGCATACTCGACACCAAAATCGACGAATACAAAAATAAACCACGAGACCTATGGAAGTTGCTTAACAACCAATTAGGCTTAAAATCTAAAAACATATGCCACAGCATAAACATCAAAACGGACGCCGCTCTCATTTCTGACAAATGTGAAGTAGCTACCCATCTTAACAAAACCTTTACCACCATGGCCCATTCACTGGTTGAAAGACTGGTCGCCCCATCTGGGCGGTATGGTATAAATTTTGTTAAGAAATACTACAATAAACTGGGTGTCATAAAAGACAGTTTTAAACTTGCCACAGTGACAACTGATGAAGTGTTTAAAAAACTGAGCGCCCTACCTCAGCACAAGGCCACTGGCCTTGATAAAATTCCAGCTAGATTTCTCAGAGATTCAGCCGCCACCATTGCTCCAATCATTACCCACATAATTAACCTTTCCATCGAACAGGGTCATGTCCCACAGGACTTCAAACTAGCAAAAGTAACCCCCCTGCATAAAAAAGGTAGCAAACTAGACCCTGGAAACTACCGTCCCGTTTCCATTCTCAGCTCCATATCCAAAGTCATGGAGAAAATAGTCTACGAACAGATTGCAAGATATCTCGATGAGAATAATCTGATTTACGAGTTCCAATCTGGATTCAGAAAATCTCATTCCACCGACACATGCCTTCTCTATTTGACTGACCAAATCAAACGCGAAGCGGATGACGGCAAATATAGCGGCATGGTCATGATGGACCTCCAGAAGGCATTTGATACCGTAAATCATTCTATTCTGATTGAGAAACTAAAAGCCATCGGTCTTGACTGCGCAGCAGTGAGTTGGATGCAATCTTACCTGGTGGGGAGGGAACAGGTGGTGGAGATTAACGGTACCATGTCCCCCCCCCTCCCAGTAAGCTGTGGTGTTCCTCAAGGTAGCATACTGGGGCCTCTGTTGTTCCTAATATACGTGAACGACATGGCATCTGCTTGTGACTGCAACCTGTTCCTGTTCGCGGATGACTCGGCTCTCCTAGTCTCGGGCAAGGACCACTTGCAGGTTGAGAAGACACTTAACTCTGAACTAAGTAAGATCTGCACATGGCTTAACGACAACAAATTATCAATTCACCTGGGAAAAACGGAGTCCATCCTCTTTGGAACAAATCATAACCTCAAAAAGGTCGATAACTTCACAATCAAAGTGGGTGACAAGGTCATAACACGAAAAAACGAAATCTCTTACTTAGGATGTATCCTGGAAGCTAATCTTTCCAGTGAAAAGATGACTTCTAAAGTAATAAATAAAATCAACCAACGAACTCGTTTCCTACAGAGGATAGCCCCGATGGTCAATTTTAACACACTGAAGACCATAGCTGGTGCAATAATCCAGCCCCTCTTTGACTACGGAGTCCACGTATGGTATCGTGACGCCCCACAAGCCCTGAAAACTAAACTCCAAACAGCCCAAAATAAACTAATTAGGGTCCTGCTTAGCCTTCCCTATCAGACTCACCTCACCGCTACTCACCAATTAAGAGTGGGGTGGCTCAGAGTAGATGACAGAGTACAGCAGCTTGCAATGGGCCTGGTGTACAAGATACACTACACCACTATGATACCCAAGTACCTGTCAAAATACTTTATAAACATTAAGGATGTCCATAATTACAACACCAGAGGCAGCGCCACAGATCACTTTCAACCCAGAGTCAAAACCAACAAAGGGTCAAACTCTTTTTTCTGCTATACCACCAAAATGTGGAAAGCCTTACCGAAGGCCATAAAGGAGTGTGGATCACTTGCATCCTTTAAAATTGCCCTGAAAAGCCACTTACAGGCAGCAGCCGTTCGCAACTGGTAATAATAAACCTAGCCCCAACCCTACCCTCCCCTGCCCCTTCTTTGTATATACTGTTTGTTTAAGAATTACTGTCTTTGTTTTGTTTTTCTTTACATATCTACTGCATAGTACTGTGTTCTATCTGTCTGTCATTCAATGTTATATGAGATACTTCAATGGTTTCCAGTGGAAATAAGCTTAGTCTTTTCATGGATCTCCTTTTAGTAGACCTTGTACCAGTGAACTGTACCGTCATGAAACTGTACCTTTTCCTATGCAAACTTCTAATAAAGTCTTCAATCAATCAAACTCCACAGGCTCTCTCTTTGTAATGGAGCCGTTTTTTTTTTTTCCCGACACTATGAGACATGCGGTTTCTTTTACACAACACCGCGGCTGGAAATAATGGGTGGATATTATTCTAGAAAATTGCAAAGGTAAGGCATAGGGTGTTGTGCTTCTTGGTAATGTATGGGACATGTTGAATATGGGAAGCGCTCACTATCCCGACTATCCGCTGTTCCGACATGGTCGGCAGGTTAGTTACTTAGCGTCGGCAGGTTAGTTACTTAGCGTAAGGCAGGTTAGTTACTTAGCGTAAGGCAGGTTAGTTACTTAGCGTCGGCAGGTTAGTTACTGAGGTAAGGTTTACTGAGGTTAGGTTTAGGGTTGGGGGTAGAGTTAGGGTTATAGTTTTAGTGTCGGAATACCGGACCGTCGGAACTCTGATGCGGACCCGTTGAATATGTCCTTGGGACACGCCAATAGCTGACCGGACAGGCATGTGTCGACCATGTCGTTGCAATCCGTCTTATAACACTTCCTTTCTCCCTACACTCTCCTATATTGAATAAAGGGTTAAAGCAGTGGATACAAATGTACATAATTATTAGTGTGGTTGCTATAGGCAACCAGACTATGGTTCTAGGTCTGAGAACTTTTATGGCACCTAAAGTAAACCTAACTTCAACTTTTCTGTAACCCCAAAAGTCCATTGAGTTCAATGGATCTTTTCTGTCCCTTTTCTGATTGGACAATATAATGTCCAATCCGACAGGATTGGTCATGCTTCACTTACTTGACATCACAATAACTAATGTGAGATTTTGTCAAGCAAGCCAGACTGAAAGATTTAGCAAATTTACATACTGTACATACATACTGACTGCAATGCTGACCGAAAGAGAGGCAGATTGAGAGCAAAGGGGCAAGACAGACAGACAGACACATAGGCGGACGTGTGAAACTCACCTCACTAGACTTCAGCACCCCAAACAGCGGGTAGAGGAAGGCTGGCACCAGAGCAGCTGCACCCAAAGGAACGGCTTCAGATACCCAGTAGACAGCAGTCACCATCAACACATATGCACAGCATGCCTCCTACAGGATGCAAAAAAACAACAAGGTAAGACCACAAAACATCTGGAAATGGAAATGGTGCATTTATATAGCGCCTTTATCCAAGGCACTTTACAGAGACCTGCTAACCGGGAGCAACCTGGGGTTCAGAGTCTTGCTCAAGGACTCTTCGACACTAACTCTGGGGGAGCCCGGGATCTAACTGGGAACCCTTCAGGAACCCTCCGAGTTCTAAGACGGCTACTCTACCCCACATCAGTACATTGACAGCAATACTTCATTTTGGTAGGATATTTACATTTGCCTGACACCCTTTGTAGATAACGTTTTCCTCCTGTGTCTGCATTAAACAGGTGACACTCTATGTGCAGCTGCACCCCCATTGGACGGATTGGGTATCCATCTGCTGCCCTACGTACTCACAACATGGCTGTTATTGGATCAAACAGTGCATGCATGTATGTGTGTTACAGACTGGATACAGTGAGTAGGTGGGTTCTAGACCAGATCAGAGCACTGTGCAGTAGTAGAAAGAATCCAGGCTTTACACACTGTACGGCACGAAAAACCTGTTGTTGTGAGGTTAATAAAACCCGCCAGATATGCTAAAAACAAGCAATGTTTTAAGTCCCCACCAATGCTATTCTTTCCAGCCCAATGAGTTTTAAAATAGCCTGGCAACACTGATTGTAGGACACCCCGACTATAACTAAACTATGGAAAATACTTTTTCTTTTCAATATTTCCAAGCAGTGGTGGTATCTTTCTGCGGTGACGTAATACATTAGAGTTCACAAGTACTTCCCAATCAATATTCTGGGGTGGGGAATTCTCATGGCATCAAAGGAGGTAACACAATAATGAAATAATTCCAGTCCTGACTCTGAGTACGGTACATCACCTCACATACAGTACCAACGATCCTTCCAACTTAGGTTTTTATCGCCCTACTTCCATTGACCTAGATTCAACCACCAGGTCTGCCAGGGATTATTTGACATTTATTCTAAATAATTCTCTAATTTCTCATTTCTGCTGGTTGAGTAACTCCCTTTGATAACCTCCAGTTAAAGAGGTTCGCCCCAGAAAGCCACATTGGAAATAAGTGTTTCATTATGCTTTAAAGGGAAACTAGGTAACTTTAAGACAATTTTTTATATATGTGTTTATACATTTTGTAGCAGTCATTTCTCTTTATCAGTCAATATATTATTGTGCTGGGGTGTTTCCTTCCAGAAAGACACATCCCCTGGCTGTATTTTGGTTGTGTTCCACTGTTTATGTTGACATTCATCCCTTGCAGGGACAGAAAAGTCTGTGAGGGGAGGAGCCCGGCCAGAGCTCTTAATTGCTCCATTTGAATTTCAAAGGGGTTGTGCACTGAGTTGATTTAGGATGGGAATCGAGAGCCGGTTCTTGTTGAGAACCGGTTCTCCGTGGATCGTTTCCTTGGAATCGTTAGCCAAAGTCCTTAACGATTCCGCTATCGATGCCTGCATATGCGCGATGACATCACACACGGGACACACTGCCTTGTTTTGTTAGACCGCAGCCAGCCTGTTGTCTAAGCAGAGGCGTTCGAAAGTCTGGCTGTATATTTCACAAGAATGTGCATGTTAATGTCACAGTCATTGGCTGCACCTGTGTACTATGCTAGTTTTGATAATGAGACGTCAGCTTTCCTAGTTCAATTGTTACTCAAGCTCACTGCATGGACAGACAAGTCTCCCCGTTCTGTGTCCGAGCTAAAGTGCCTAAAAAGTTTGTTTTGCAAGCCGCCGCCTCCCACGTTCTTACTACAAAACGGGATGCATCTCCATGCATGTGCTCCGTGTTGCTAAATGCTCCCCTATAAATCACAGGTGAAAGAAAGAAAGGCGTGTAAATCCATTGATCCAAACTGTAGAAGACAGTGCTTCTGCTTTAGCTGTGTACAGCAGCAGCTCTGCAAGGAAGCAAGCAGCCGACGTTATTGAGTACACTGTAAAAAATTACGTTGTGCCTTCACGTTCTGAGCACTGCAAAAACGGGACGTTGGATTGAGCACACTGTAAAAAATATAAAACACAAAAAGGAGAAAATGACAGGAGGAGCATAAGGAGGGGAGGAGCTAGAAAAGACGATTGGCCACTATTTCTGATCAGCCTCCTGCATGGCTGCAAGACCACAGGTAAGGGGCTGTGTATGCTGTGCATCATCTATTCAGAAACTATGGGGGCTACATATACACACAAACTTGCCTAGTTTCCATTTAATGTGTATATCCCAGGTTTATTTTATATTGTGATTACATCTAAACATTTACGGCCCCCTTATTGTTTTGAGGTTTCATCAAAACAATGAAAATGATTAAATGAATAGCCCACCAGACATTGCACTGATTATTTGTGGAACATCAACTACCGGTATATGCACATTTTAATTTCAAGTACATTATGGCATGTGACAATTTGGTTGACTATATTTTGCCAATAATTGCATTTGAACACAGTCATCCATCTGTTAAGTGACAGTCTACATTTGGTGGGCATTAAAGAAGTAATTCTCAGTTGAACCTAGCAATTGAGTTGAAAATCCCTGTTGCACATTGATTACTGTGTCAGCTTCTTTCCCCATTTACATAGAGTCCAGTCAACATTTACTATCACACATCTGAGTCCACATGGACGACCAACCAATATTACTTCAGGAAACAAAAGGTTACAGAAGAATCTGCCAGATAAGCATTCCTGGGCCTTTCAACTGATAGACTGTTGATCCCTAATTTGGAAGACTTGCGATGGCCTTGATCGGGGGGGGGGGGGTAAACATTTTTACCGTGAGACTAGACCACTGGACTCATAGAGGGCGAGACTGTGAAAGACATAAAATACAGACTGACAGACCTGTGGGAAGGAGGGAATGGAATGGAGGATGCAGACAGACAGGGATCATATCGGTCTGATTCAGCAGAAATGTATCACAGATCATTGGCCTTAGTTCATCTACAGATAACATAGATTCAAACACCAAAAGTTCAAATACTGTAGATCAGGGGTTTTCAAAGTGGGTGACGGGGCACCCTGGGGTGCCGTGACAGTAGTCCAGGGGTGCCGTGAGATCATTTGATAATATTTGGAATGTATTTGGACACTTGAAAAAATATTATTTAGTATAATTTTAAACTTGAAGTTATTTTCAGTCAGTTCTGCCTCAGATTAAAAAAAATATTTATGGGGTGCCCTGAGACAAAAAAGTTTGGGAACCCCTGCAGCAGATCGACCATGCATCAATGCTTAGTTTGCATTGTTTTTTGTTTTTTTTGCAATGCCTCTTCCTGTGTCAGCAGAAAGGCGCAACATCACTAATGCAACTGTTGAGATAACAGCTGCTGTACTGAAGAGAAACAAGGCTTGTTCAGACTTCAGGGAAATACTTTAGGACTCTGCTTGCAAGTAACAGTTCTATATTGGTGCGGGCTTGTTGGTGGTGCAGTGGCACAAATGTGACGCAAAGCTTGGCCAATCTGTGCCGGCGATGCATTGGGTTAGCCAATCACACACATACACACGCACGCACACGCGCACACGCACGCACGCACGCACGCACGCACGCACACACACACACACACACACACACACACACACACACACACACACACACACACACACACACACACACACACACACGCACACACACACACGCACACGCACACACGCGCACACACACAGTTTGAGTGTTCTGGAATTGACATATGGATATTCCTTCCAACTGAATAGTAAGATGTCCAAACTAAGCAGAACTAACGTCTAGACATTGTGGCCAGCCCAAGTTAATGAGCTGACTACATACCGTTTCTGGAACATCCTGGGTTCAAATCTGTTCTCTCTATCCTAAAGATTACAAATAATCGATGGAAATGATTCTGGTAAAATTCTTGCTTTGGAAAGCAATTCGATGATTTAACCGTCATGTTGCAATGTGTTTTGAGCTGGTAGATTGACTATTTTCAGCTAAGAGAAAAAAAAGAAAGGGGCCTAGTATAGAATCTCTGGGGGACAAAGTACATTATAGGGTTTAAGTGTTGACTCCAGGCATCTAGTTCAGTAAAAAGTATCTGATGGATATATTAATTAATAACTAAAACACGACAAAATAAGACTCAGACAGCCAAGGACTATATCTTAAATTGTTGTATTTTGGAGAGAGCAGACATGGTGATAAACAGTGAGCATACCATAGTGGCAGCTGGCTAAATTCTCTCTTCCTAAAATGGAGGTTGACATACAGTATATAAAGAATACAGCATATGACAGTTAGATCATTCATTCGTTCCCATATCATAACAAGAGGACAGAGACACGTAGAGTGTTGGTAAATTTCCACTAGACAGAACTTACAGTACAACAGGATAACAATGACCTACAGTATACTGTAAGCCATGAGTGTGCTCTGCTGGCCTCATTGGCTGTTAATGATGACTTTACCAGGAATGCTCTTATATACCAAACTCTGCTGACATCACCAGTGGCATCACCAGGAATGCTGGTCCCTCATTGGGGGTTTTAATGATGATGTTGCCAGAAATGCTGGTCCCTGATTGGGCTACGGGCTTAAACAAAGGGGTACACCGACAAACAGTACTTGCACGCTCTGCTTGCACAGGTTTGCGGGATCTATTTTCACAATAACATGACGCTCATGTGAAGCATAACGTTCTCTCGGTTACACACCGTTGGATGGAGATACATACCGGTAGCTCTCTCTCGGCTACTCTGGATGGGGAAACATAACACTCTACGCACCGAGAGAAGTAACACTCGATACATTGCAGTAAGGGTGGGCAATATCCCGAAAATATATCGCTATCGAGGTATCAACATGCAAGGTATACATATCGACAAAGACGGCTTGAAATGAGGTATTGGTGTATGTGTCAAATGAATTAACAGACACACTATGCATGCACGTAGCGCATGCAAAAAAGCAGTCTCAATAAAACCTACTTAACCCTTCTATGTGTACTGTGCAGTGCGCATGCATGGATATGCTATCCATTATCTGGGTTAGGCAGGCAGCTAGTGGACCTAAGGCAGAAAAACATTAAAAACTATATAATGCAATTGTTTTTACTAATATCGTAGGTAATATCAATAACGAGGTAAACAACGTTATCGAATATCGAAGGTTTTCCTAATATCGCCCGGCCTTACATTGCAGCTGTACATTTCTCAGGATGTATTTCAAAACATATGGATTTCAGACTGGTGTGGCATGTCGGTGGCTACATGTGCAGTTAGTGTTAGTAAGCAACCTAACCACGGAGTGGTGGAGGAAATCACAATGAACATGCAGTGTTGCCAGGTCTGATTATTAGAAGCCGCGTTGGGCTTGTTATTCTGTAAAGTTGCTTGTAAATAATGGTGGTTGAGCTTGTAGATCGGAATGGCTATTTCAAAATAGCCGATGGATATAGGTTTTAGGTGCTCATGTGGCCTATATTCACTTATTTTAGGCTTGTTTGCATAGACATGGCTGCTTATTCTTCTTGCAAAATCTGGCAACACATACAGCTAATTAGAACTTATACTTAGGCTATTTACTTAAGTTTGTATAGCCTAATGGTATTTATTTTTGTTTAAAACACTTGAAACTGCTTTATAAAGCTGCATTCTTGCATTCTGTGGGACACGTTAAATCAATTGTTTTAACATGTCCAACATTGTCCCGCAAAGCGGGTTCCCCTGTCCCTCATTGGTCCTGTTTTGAGGTGGTCACCCTAATTAGCTGACGTCACGGACAGAACAGCCCATACAAGGAGATATGCAGTGTGTCGTGTTTGCACCGCTCACTTCGCATGGGTGCAGGGCCAGACTGGGACATAAATTCGGGACTGGAATCCACCACAACCGGCGCAAACCGAACATAGAAGATCTACAAGCCCACAACATGTAGTGGCAGCGATGCGTTGTGGGCCTGTATCAGCTGTTAAATGTTTGAGTGGGACTCCTGGACCACAGTAGCCTGTGATTGGGCTACTGGCCCAGTATTCAGATGATAGAAAAGCCAGTGGGCCAATCGTTAATGTCGTTCTGCTCTGTGGGCCGGTGTCACAGCAGAGACAGACAGGAAACAGGGACAGAGAGATGAGGAGGGAAATGCAGCAAAGATCGTCGGGAACCCAACTCGAATCTGCAATGTACTTACTGTCATGCTACACAAGAGCCCAGGAGCCTGGACCGCTAGACCATGGCCCAGGATGGACCGATGGACCAAGGCCCAGGGTGGTCTAGCCTTGCGTAGCCAGACTATATCACTGCGAGGATATGAATCTAATACTTCTATATCGAAGGTTTTTTTTCCAAGGGGCGGGTAAAAAAACACAATTGGTTTGACCAGACCAATACTGGGCCCTGATTGGTCACCCAACTCTTTGGGGTGAGGAAATGGATTCAAAATTGAGCGAGCGGGGCCAGACCCAAATCGATACTCTGAGCTCTCAAGCAGGGCAATAGGCTGCCTGGTGACATCACAGCTACTTGGTGACATCACTACCTATTGACATCACTACCTAGTGACATCACAGCCATGACAAAAGGAGATCCAGGAACCCTGGTGTTGTTTATGTCAGTCTGTTTATTTTAGTGCTGAGCCCAGAGTCATTGGGATGTTATTTTTGAGCAGTGCTCATGGAAGGAGCTAAGCTCCAACATCTGGCTTTATCCGCTCTGAAGCGTGGCCTACATCTGGCCTACAATTGGCCTACATCTGACCTACATCTTGACACAAAGCACTTGAAGTTTGTTGTATGCCCATGCAGGGTCACACTGGCCAAGCTTTGAGGCCAAGCTTTGCGGTACGCTTTTTATCAATTCATGGATAGCACCGCTCACTTCACACTAGGTGTGATTTTCTTTTTTCTTTGTTTTCTTTTTTTTTTTCTTTCTTCATTTGTTAATCATGGCCGTCAGCTCCCACCTGATGTTGTGTGGGAGTCCAGACTTCTCCAGACCATACTGAATAACTGCTAGCTTACATGAAGTCTTCAGGCTAGGACTCAGGTCTAAGACATACAGGTCACCAGGTGTGTTGTATCCTGTGTTGTAGAGGATGATACGATCTCCCATCATGCAACAGCACGTCCTATATGTTGGAGACGGCCCTCTCCCCTTGGGCTCAACCGTCTTCCAGGAGAAGGTCTCTGGAATGAATTTCCACAAATCATTGAAGGTCTGGGAAAATGTGTAGCCACCAAATATATACAGTTCTCCATTGTAAGTAAAGGCTGAATGTTTACTGCGTCCTTCCGGAAGAAGCTGTGCAGAAGGTGTGTTCAGCCAGCAGTTGTTCTCTGTGTCAAACACTCTGATGGTGCTGTACTGACCCCCCCAGCCCCCAAATACAAACATCCTTGTCCCGATGATGGTGGCAGAGTGAAGTGATGAAGCAGGTGGTGCAGTGCCTCTGGTGTTAATTAAAGACCAGACCATAGTGGTAGCAGCAAACTTGTAGATGTCATTAGTGTATCTAGTCTGTGTCTCTCCTCCATGAATATACATGACATTTCCCAAGACACAGGCTGAGTGGTCCTCCCTTCCCTCTGGAACAGTCCCTGAAACCTGTGGTTTGAACCATATGTGGGCGTCAACGTCAAATGCATAAAGCAGGTTGCAGAACCTGGATTTGTAGTACTTTATCCCTCCCCAGAGGTAGACAGTATCTTCAATCAGCACAGCTGTGTGGCCCCAGCGCCTGAAGGGAACCTCAAGGTGACGTTCTCCTTTTCTATGTGTCGCTGGGGGCAACGTTGTCCAGCGCAAAGACATTGTGTTGAGGATGTGCACACCAATCTGTTCACTGTCCTTGTCACTGACTCCTCCAATAGCATACACCTTCTGTCCATCTGTCACCACAGCAGTGTGCCTGCATCTATTTATTCCTTTCAGATGGATCGTCCAGCAAAACATTCTTACACACCAGAAACAACACAGACCTATGTTATCAAATGCTGCTCTGTAAAAGAATGCAGTACTGCTATGCGCCACTGCCACTTATATGTGTTCGGCGGAACAACCGTCCCGCAAGGTTGACCAATCTGCCAAGCCGTTGGGGCCTTGGGGCCCTGTGAGGGCCACACTTGGCCCCTGGTGGCCCCTGGTCTGTGGATCAATGCACATGGGGACTCTAGGGGCCCCTGGTGTGACTATCGTCATGGCAACCCCCCTAACAGTGTCTGTGCCAAGTTTGATGCAGACTGGAGCAACGCTGCGTCTCGCAAGTCCAGATGTTACGTTTTGTGACGTCCACCATTGACCCAGTTATTAACACATCACCTGCCAGCTGTTCATTCATTCGTCACCTGCCAGCTGTTTGTTCATTCATTCATTCGTTCATTCATTCGTTCATTCATTCGTTCATTCATTCGTTCGTTCATTAATTCATCTGCCTCTGCCAGGGCTTTTCCATTGTTTTTAACTACCGGTACCTTATTTTGCAGACCCATGGAACACACCGAGTTAAAAAGAAAAGAACACCAACCAAGTGGTTCAAATAGTGAGGACAACATGTACATAACTAGAAATACTGTTCCTACGAAACAGTGTGGGCTCGCTCGTGACTATATTCTGCAGCGTGCTAACTGTCATGTGAAGCTCAACCAATACTCCAGCTACCACCACTGCCAGATGTTTTCCGCAACTCCATTGCACCTCATTGGCTAAGGGCCTTGCCTTTGTACTGTCTGCGACGGAACTCACACTATAAATAATGAAGTTAACATAGTGTTCTCACTTTCAGTGAGCCCACAACAATAATGAAGATAACATAGTGTTCTCGCTTTTCAGGCGAGCCCACAACTAGTAAGACGCCTCAGGGCGACATACGACCTCGCCCTTATCTAGCTAGTGATGATAACGGACCAGTTACCCATATATGGAGACCCCTGGTACCCATATATGAAGATCCATGTACTGTATATGGAGATATGCTGTGAGAACCCAAACATGCTGACTAAGTTATTGTCTCCACCAGCCGAAGGCATGGGGGAGAGTATGTTTTCCCCTCCGTCCGTCCGTCCGTCCGTCCGTCCGTGCGTGCGTGCGTGCGTGCGTGCGTCCTCGCAGTTTGTTACCACCTAATCTCAGTCGCCGCTGGTCCGGTCGCTGCCAAAATGAGCACACACACTCAATGGATGCCAATTCAGAACCTCTGCCCCACATTTTTTTCAAAGGGCCTGTTCTAGCGCCACCATGAGACCATTTCTGTACACTACTCTTCAGAGATTTTGTCCAAAAATCCTACAAATCGGTAAGCAGTATCTTGACAGTCATGTGATCGACACGGATCTGTCCGATTATGCATATTCCATCCTGATTGGCTAAGATTGCCTTCTAAAGTTTGTAGGATTGAGCCGTTTTGAACAAAATGCCTCAAATCCCAAACGCAAAGTGCAATTATCATGAAAAAATCAAACCTCGGTTCGAAGTGAAGCGGTGGACAGATAAAACCTCTATTCTGAATGTATTTGGAGAGCTGGTATGACAGTTGGTATAATAGGTTTAAAAAATATATAGATTAAAACACATACATTAAAATAAGAATTTGTAATTAAATAAATACATAAATAAATATAATAATAAATAAATACAATAATAAATAAATACAAAAATAATTACCATTTTCTAATGGAGAAACTTTCTTGTTGCATTCATCATAAGGACAGCATTCATATATGCAATTATCTTGTTTAATCATTATTACTTTTTCAAAAAAGCCTATTCATTCTGGACTGATATTTTACACGTACGGGACAGGAAAAACCTGTTCATTCTGGCCTGGAGTGACCATATATGGACATAAGGTAACATACTTTGTGTTTTTGAAAAACCCTGTTCATTCTGGACTGAGATCACCATATATGGTAATTAAACAGACATTCTGTGGGACAGGAAAAACCTGTTCATTCTGGCCTGGAGTGACCATATATGGATTAAGGTAACATACTTTGTGTTTTTGAAAAACCCTGTTCATTCTGGACTGAGATCACCATATATGGTAATTAAACGGACATTCTGTTTTTGAAAAAGCCTGTTCATTCTGGACTGAAATGACCATATATGGGCGTGATACACACAAAGCCATTCATTGGAAGCGGTTTTCACCGCTTCAAAAATCGCGCACACATGTTCCCACTAGGCCTAGGAAGAAATGCCACTTCAAATTTTGGAAATCAGCCTCATGGTGGCGCTATAACAGGCCGATTTGTGGTTTTACCTATTAACTCCACCGATCAGTTTCAAACTTTGTAAGCACACTCCCTAGAGGCCAAGAAAATGGCCTTTTCACATCAGCCTTTTATAGCGCCACCAGGAGGCCGACTTATGTAAGACACATTTTTGGATCCTTCAGAATTTACCCAAAATTAACAAAAATCTGTACACAGTATCTCTACAGTCATATGATCAAGACGGATCTGTCCCATATTAAATATTCCATCCTGATTGGCTAAGATTGGCCTCCAATCCTTTGCAGGATTGATCCGTTTCGAACAAAATGCAGTATCTCAACAGTCATGTGATCGTCACCGTTAAAGGCCAAAGAAGACATGGCACCCTTTTCACATGTAGCGCCACCAGGAGGCCACAATAATTAATACCTGACCTGGTGGAGACCTGTGCTCGGAAGAGCACTGCTTCTAGTTCATTATGTGAAAGTCCTATGATGTCTATGACATCTGACATCATACCCTTTTATGCCCATACATGGTGATGTCAGAACATGCCCATATATGGGCATTACCAAATATGGGCATTCCCAGATATGCTCTTAATATTGATGACATCGGGACAGGGATCTCCAATTCTCCATATATGGGCAACAGACATGGACGTAATTAATTTGCAAGTGTGACTCGTGATGACATCAGCGATCTCCATATATGGGCATAAAAGGGACATCAAGCCAGAGCGTGATGTCAGAGCGGCAAACCCATTTTGTTAAGAGTGGTTCCCCTGACATCACAGTGACATCAGAGCATGATGTCAGAGCAAAAAACCCATAGAACCACAGTGCCAGGCGTGACAGACAGGCAGAGATACACACATACAGACAAGCTGTGACCGTTTACATACTAATCTGGGACCTACGGTCGCAATCATCTATCTATCTATCTATAAATTAGGGAAACCTACGTCTGCGTGTCTGCGTCCGTGTGTCTGCGTCTGCGTGTCTGCGTCCGTGTGTCTGCGTGTCTGCGCTGACGTCATCCAATGGGAAAACCCTTGGAAAGACACAGAGTGACGTCATCAATCGGTTGATGACGTCACCCAGGTCACGTCCCAGGTCATATACAAAGGCCACAAGAGGGGCTGTCTATGCCCGTAGCCAATCCGATGGCATAAACAGGCATATGTCCAAAAACCTTGACATTTCAGCCAACCAGACTATAAATGGGCCAATCTCCAGAATATTTCAGGCTTCGCATGACTTCATATCATAATAAAATGGGTGGAGTTGATAAAGCATGATTTTCCTCGATTGGCCGAGCCCTGGCCCATCGGCTTTGCGGATTGGTCAAACCTCACGGGACGTTTTATGCCACCGAACACATATACGTAAGTGCCAGCGATGATTTCGAACGCACATCAAAATCAGAAGCGCCAAAAGAAAAGAATGAAAATCAAGTTCTTCTTGAATTAAAGGAGTACGTTGAAAGACATGGATTCATATTGAATGAAAATGTCGGACTGCCTGAGCCCCATATAAACTAGACCAGGTCAACCTGGTTGTGCCAGACCCCCTGTCTGTCATCATCATTTATGACATCATGCCTTTTGTAGGCATGTCATCATCATGTCATCATCATATATACCCTTTATATAGAAAACCCGGACAGACAGACCGACATTTGCTTATGTAGGCCTACCCATTTCATGGGTCTGGCAAAAACAATATACGTCAAAGGTCTCGCATCATCAAACACGAAACAGGACATAACAGACGAACTAGAAGCTCATATCGCCAAAACAGAGAATCCTTTAAATGAGGAGCGGGCAAACCTCTAGTAATAATACATATCACAATAGCCTAACTATCCACACTCAAAAAATGCTTTGATTGTAGTAATTTGTATATTTATTTTTCTTAAAGATTAACACTTCATTTTTTTGAGGCATAAAACATACAATACAAACATAAAACATTCAATGACACAGCATCATCAAGAATATTTAATGACCCAGCTGTATATTTCAAAACACAATCACATGAAACAAAAGTGAAACACAAATAACTAATTTATTTTAAGACATGTTACTAAACTCACTGATCCTGTTATCAATTCATCCGTGGACTACAGGGGAAAAGAGAGTGGACGAGGGTTCTAGATAAAGCATAATGGTGTATCACTCATCACCTCTATCGACTAATCCAAAAACAGGTGGGTTGAAAGAGATCCACAACTAAACGGTGCTTACACACACATGCATATGCATGAGTTGGTATCTGGCAAGGATCTTGTTGATCTGCCGATGGTGGCGGTGTGTTGGACAGAGGAGAGAGTGATTGACTTATCTTTTGCCTTCAGTTGACCGTGAAGTCAATTTTGCACTCACTTGCAACCTTTAAACATTCTGTTTAATTCGCTTGGATCACTCTCCATCAAACATGTCTCAATCAGACCCCTTTCTCTCCCTTCCTGTCCACCTCCCCCCCCCCCCCCCCCCCTCTCTCTCTCTCTCTCTCTCTCTCTCTCTCTCCTGCTGTGGCATGACGCAGGACATGTCCGGCAGATGTTCTGCTGCAGCTGCACACAGTACCATTCCAAACAGCAACGCGCCCTCTGCACTTGGCTGGCTCTAACCAGATGAGGCTCCCACTTTGCTGTGGCCCTGACACATTCCAGAGCCGGCTTGGGGTCCTGGGCCCTGCGGTTCTGAGGTGTTGTAAGGGACCCAAATCTGGCAGAGCAGTAGATTGGTTACATAACTTAATTGCTTGGCATTTTTTCTAGAAATTAGTCTCTTTCTTTCTTTCAATGCTTGATCTTAACATTATCTAATATCTGCTGTAGCAGCCTACTAATCCTCCAGTTGTCCTTGAAATGAAAACGTTTGAGAACCAATGCTGCGGACAGCATCAACATGCAACAACAGCCTTGGCCTTAATAGGCTCTATGCATATACGCCATTTTGTTCTACCTCCGGGTGTTTTTCGACTTCCTTCACAGGTGTTACTGATGATACTAATGAAGGGTCTGTTTGATTTATTGTACAGTGGTTCTTTCATTTCAAGGACCCCCATAACTCTATACAAATGGAATCAACAAATGGAATCAAATGGACCCTTGCGGGTCCATTTTCTTCCATTTGTACACTCTCAAAGTTACACACCTGTATGGGGACATTTGGAACCTACTCAAGAACACTTTGAGACCCACTGGTGTAGCAGAGTGTTTCCAGTGAGCCAACATGCACAATATCAGCACCCTGACTCTGTTTGACCAGAATGGAACAGACCCTTCATTAGTATCATCGGTAACACCTGTGAAGGAAGTCGAAAGACACCCGGAAGTAGAACAAAATGGAGTATATGCGTAGAGCCTATTAAGTGTGACCTGTGGGCGCTTTTACGCACGTATAGGTGCCCAACAGGAGTGCGTAAAACCCCACTTTTAAGGTAGGCTACTCTACTCACTACCACAAAATGATGCTTTGGTTCATTCAACCATCTCATTCAATTCCTTTTAGACCTGGAGTTTTGATACAACGGACAAAGCAACTGTCTCCACACACACACACACGCTCTCCAGACTCCATCTCATCAACATATCGCGACATCTCTCTTGGACACACACGAGTACCAACCCAGCTGATCCGGACAGCTTGGGGACTGTCCGTCCCGGACCAAAACACAAGACAGTGTGTCCTTTTGATTGATTCTCCATGCGTCTCTCTCTCTCTCTCTCTCTCTCTCTCTCTCTCTCTCTCTCTCTCACACACACACACACACGCACGCACGCACACACGCACACAGCAAATCGGAGCCACCATCAGTGTCTACACTCAAACCTGCTGAGCTCCGTATGTACCATTAAACTTATGTTTGTTTGATTGATTTCTTGATTGATTGCATACTTTGTTAAATGTTTGCATAGGAAAAGGTACAACCAGGACAGTACAGTTCACTGATACAAGGTCAACCACAAGAAAGCTCACTGCTGTTTAAAATGGGGTCCCTTTTTACTCAGTTCATACAAAACAACAATGACAATACTACACATACATTGCATGCTCTCTGCCCCCTAATTACTAGCCTACTAAATGAATGCATTTTGTAGGCTACTTTGTGTAACCGTCTGCCTCCTTTTAAATTACAGCTGATTGATAGATTGATTGATTGAATATACTACTTTATCATAAGTTTGCAAAGGAAAAGGTACCATACAGGACAGCCTACAGTTCAATTCCACAAGAAAGCCTTTGGGCTTGTTTAAATTGGCCGGGGTCCATTTTCCCCTCAATTGTAGGCCTACTTTGGCAATTGTAGCCTTGTTAACCTACATTTCATACTATTTTTTTTAGTTTTTTCTTTGCTAACTTGCTAAATCAGAGGTCTTCGACAGGGGGTTAGGGACCCCTAGGGGGTCCTCAGGGTTACTACACAGGGGGGCCGCCAAATCTTTGTGTGGTAGGAACATGTTTTTTACATTCCCTATTCTTAGTGGAACATTAGCCGAAAAATAGCAGATCTACAAGCTCACAACGCCTAGGCTGCGAAGAGTTGTGACTCACAACTTGTGAGCTTGTAGATCGGCTATTTTTTGGCACAGAGGTTTGGTGTATAGAGGGAAAAGAAGAGCAGACTAGGTATTGACAGTTCAAGTGGTTGAATATATTAATCCTACAGATGATAGTGCTGTCTGTCAAACAAGTCTAAACTGTAAATCTACAACGCAATTTTTTTACGTTATGTAGTGGGGGTCCCTGCTTATCATCTCTCTCTCAGCTAAGGGGTCCTTGGCTTGAAAACGTTGAAGACCCCTGTGCTAAACGTGTCTTTGTACTCACGCTGGTGGGGTGGATGAGGGGCAGGGGCAGCAGTGACAGTGGGATCAGAACCACCAGGATCAGTTTCCTCGCCCTCCACATCTTCTTGATCAGGTCCATCCTTGCGGCGGCTTCGAGCCTCATGGGTCACGGTGACCCCGGAGCCCGCACAGGTCAGGTCGGCGTGTCCTCCAGATCGAATCCAACAGAACGACCGGGTCGTGCAAACTGGTTCCTCTATATCGTGTGCAGGTGCACAAGTCAATGAGCTGGACTTTAGCGTTGAAGAACAGATCCTTGGAGTGATGGAGTCTGAGAGACGTCAGGCACAAGTTCAACAACTTGGACTGGAAACTGGAGCAGTTTCAACCACCTCTGCTGCAGACTGCAACAACTAAAGGGTCTCTCCTTTAGGTGAGTGACTCTCAAACTGCCCAAGCTGGGTTTCTGTTGCTGTCCCCCCCTCTAGTTGAACTGAGGTCCACGAACTTCCACCGTGTATGATAGACATGCCATTATGGGACAGAACCTGGAAGTTGTCTGTAGACCCTATGGATGGTGCTGCTGGTAGGTGAGAAGCGGTGTTTTGGTTGAAAGCCCTGCCGCCATAAACTGTTATATTTATGAGATGTTATGCTAATGATGACTGTTTATAACTCCACCCAGCTGACTCTTAACCAATCAGAGTGGAGAATGCCTAGTGCTATTTTCAGTGGTGTAAAGTAACCAAGTACATTTACTTGAGTAATGTAGCCTACTTAAGTGCAATTTTGAGGTATTTTTACTTTACTTGAGTATTTCCAATTTCCATTACCTTTACGTCTACTCCACTAGGCCTACTTCTCGGATCCAAAAAATATAGGCCTACTTTTACTCCACTACAATTAGTTGAAAACTTTAGTTAGGCCTACTAGTTAGGCTACTTTGTAGATTTGTATTATTATTACAAAACATTCATTAACCACTTCAACCCTATATACATTTTGGCTCATCGAGAGGGCCAGGCATTGCGAGCTTGTAGATCTGCTATTATTTTCAAATGATTTTTATACATTTGAAAACTTGTGAAATGGGACATTGGATTTTTAAATTATTTCATTTAATTTTCACAATGTTACAAAACATATCACAGTTTCTACAAAAAGTCAAAGGCCAATTAAGGCTTGGCATTACATTAGGCTGGCTACATTATATTAGCCTATATACAGATTACTCAAAATCTAATTATAATAATTCATAAACATTAGGCTGCAAAGCATTCCATGGCAATATCAATTTCCATAAACTTTACATGGAATTACATTTCATATAATCTCTCAAGAGCAGGTGAGGTGCGCTGCTCTAGAAGAAAGTGACAATGTGGCACTACAGCAGCGCTACTCAACCCGCGGCCCGCGGGCCGCATGCGGCCCTTTCCGCATGTCTGTGCGGCCCGTCATGATCTAATAAAAATATAGTTATTCTATCGAGTGAACGCAGCATTTCTCAGTGTGTATCGGTACAAATTGACGGCTGAAATCATGATGTATCATTCGCTGAGTGTCTGGATCGGTAAACTCCACGGCTGTATCGTTTTTTTCATGTAGTATTTCATTCTATCCTATGTTTCCGAGGCACATTGAATGCACCATTTCAGCCCCCTCCCCAAAAGCCAATCTTTAACGCGAGTCGCCACAGTGACAGCACTCGGACATTCATTCTGCAGGCAGGCAGGCAGACAGTGCAGAAGTGCACACAGACGAACTAGCTATGCAGCAGCAGCCGCACAGGTTAAAAATGCAAGATTAGCAGTACAGTAATTAGCGTTATAATAACATCCATGATTGTCCGCTGCGCTGATTGTTGTCACAGAGTAGCACAGCTGAGTGTAATCAACGGCCGTTTCTTGGCGAATCTCCGACGGTATTGATTGAGATCATTTTGTTAAAGAAAGCTTCTGCGCTATATCTGCACACACAAAACAACAATGTTGCTGGGTGTTGTAGGACTACTACTTGCGTTTAAAACAAAGTAGTTTTCACTGTTTTACAACTTTCCTGTTGAGTGTTGATGCAATGGTGCAACTCTCTCTTTCTCTGCTGCTGTTCTGTTCTGGGAAAGAAGCCTAATGTATACTTAGCAGTACAAGGGTGTCGCACCTAAAATAGGAGACCTACAAGCTCACAACGCGTCGTGGATGCGACGCGCTGTGAGCTTGTAGGTCTATGTTTTTAAAACATTTTTGGCTAAAATGGCATAATCTTGGATATTATTAATATAACAAACCAGGGAGTTGTTTTTCAGGTGAAGGACCCCTTAGCTGAGAGAGATATAAAGCAGGGACCCTCACTGTAGGCTAGGTATTATAGCCTACTGTAGGCTATTATACTGTATCACACAAATATTTGGCAGCCCCCCCTGTAATAACCTGAGGATTGGGGTCCCTAACCCCCAGTTGAAGACATGTACTAATAATGATATAGGCCTACTATATGATTAGTAATCAAACAATTCTACAATAGCAGCAGTTGGGTTGTTGGACCCAAAATGTGGCTGTTTTCTGTGTGTTTCCTTAATTATTAGACAAATTATTAGACAAAATCATTGTAAACGTTCAAAATGGGACCGTCATTTTTAGCTTGCGGCCCTTTGACTTTTGGCATTTTGCTGAGTGGCCCCTGAGCCATCTTAAGTTGAGTAGCCCTGCACTACAGGAACGACTAAACGTGGTTAAACAGCGCCCTCTATGTACAACCTCCTCGACTTCCAGGCAAGTTTTTTTCTTCACTTTTGGCAAAACTATTTTAGATTAGAAGTTACGTATGTTTGCATGTTAAGTCAGTGGTATAACACTTTTCTGAATTACCAAAAGCGTCCAAATGCACAATAAGCATCGTTTAATTGACAAAGTAACCAATTGTTTCACAGCTCTGCCTATAAGCTTTGACATTGTGTAACAAGGATTCATTGTTAGCTTTTGGTCTAAAAGCAAAAACCCTTGCGTGTTAAAAGCAGACACATTAAAAGGATTATAGGAAAGTAGTAGGCCTACTTGGAAAACCTCTTCTACTTTAAACTACTTTGTCTATTCAGACATTGACCGAGGAGCTGCATTTAGGTGGACTTTAGGGGCAAATAAATAGAGCATCTTAACAAGACAGAAATGAGGGGTTATCAGTACAGCAACATGACACCTGTGTCAGTGTCAGTGTGTGTGTGTGTGTGTGTGTGTGTGTGTGTGTGTGTGTGTGTGTGTGTGTGCGCGCGTGCGTGCGTGCGTGCTTGCGTGCCTTTTCATCAACAGGCCACCTCAGTCTTCATTGGCCCATTGATATATTACATAAGCCAATCAATGTTGCCTAGGCTAATTCACCTTAAACCTCTTTGCATCTTAACAGAGACTTCATTCATGCAGTTCACAGACCAAACACTCCTTTGATTGGATAACATCTCACATAGGCACCATTGATTGATCACACACACACACGCGCGCCACACGCGCACGCACGCACGCACGCACGCACGCACACACGCACACACGCACACACACACACACACACACACACACACACACACGTTTTATGTTATTAAGAATGGCTCACAGTTTCAATCTGAAACTGCTGTACATTTGTCCAGTGTATTTACTGTATCAGCCCTGTTCTGAACAGAAGCAGTCAGGCCTTTTGAGAGTTTCGCTTTTAAGATTTTCAAGTGGGCTTTTCAGATTTTCAAGTGGGCTCTGAAGGTTAAGAAGTGCTGCTCTATGGTCATGTCCCACCCAATAATCAATTAATGATGTGACCTGTGGGTGTCTATATAGCATTATAGCCTACTGGGTGTCAAACACAGCTGTCAAGGTTGACCAGACGAAGAGTGCAGGCTTGGAACACTCTAATTACAATGTATTGGAGTAGCCTATGTGAACGTGCAGGTTCTGTTCTTTTTCCATAACTTAAGTCTGAGACTCTGTACAAATAATGTAACCAAATGGACCGTTATGGGTCCATTTGGTTACATTATTTTGGTCTTAAAGGAGTGTGGACTGTGTATCACTAGCCTCCTTTAAAATCGCCCTGAAAAACCACTTACAGGCAGCAGCCGTTCGCAACTGGTAAAAACAAACCTAGCCCAGTGATTAGTGATTAGTTGCCGATTCTATTACAGTTGGCAACTAATTGAATAATCGATTTGATTACGATTAATCGATTAATCGCTGCAGCCCTAGTGTGTGTGTGTGTGTGTGTGTGTGTGTGTGTGTGTGTGTGTGTGTGTGTGTGTGTGTGTGTGTGTGTGTGTGTGTGTGTGTGTGTGTGTGTGTGTGTGTGTACAATATGTACAGTATCTGTGGTTTGTGCATACTGTCTGTACTCTGTAGGAGTATCAGTGGCATCCTACTGCCACAAGGGAGTGCTATAGGAGAATTGTTGCACTAAGCATCCAATGTTGCAAATTAATATTGCTTTTAACTTGGAGCTGAGAATAGGCCTAAATATCTTTGAATAATGAAACACACACACACACACACGCACACACGCACACACACACACACACACACACACACACACACACACACACACACACACACACACACACACACACACACAAAGAGGATAGTGGTTCTCAAACATTTTCAGGTCATAGTGCAGACCCCCATTTAAAAGGATTTTGTGACAGGGACCCCCATAATAAGTAGTATGGTGTAGCGACTGTTAGCCTAACAGAGCGTCATTAATTAGGCTCAATCTTCTGGACCTAAGTAGTAAATACTGGGCATTCAATCACATTGCGTTGGTTTTCTCAGACTCGGTTAAACGATATAGAACAAATATTTCACCCTGAGAGTGCAAAATGAATATACCAAGACTGTATACAGGCAACATTTTTACAGTTTAAAGTTAAGAGTTATTTTACACTCAGGATTTTACTGTGTACTGTTTGGACCCGTTCAGCACAATCCCAGTGCCTTGTCATCCACTGACTAGCACTGCTGACAAAGCCAGACGAAAACTGCTCTGCTCAAGGGCAGGTCAGGGGCACCTCAACAGTGGTTGCTCAGGGAGGAGGATTATCTTGCTGATTCCTTGATCCCACCCAGATTTTGCCCAACCAGCTGCGTTGGGGATTAAGGGTATGGTTTCGCATAATGTGTCAAGAGCTTCAGCTTCGCCGTTCACTTATTCTATGACTATGGGAGCAAAGGGGTGGAGTTTCCTGTGGCGTATAGCGTTGACAGCGTTGACACGTGGCTTTCAATGCTTCTGAAGCTTAGAGTTAAACATTGGTGAACTTTGACCGAGTGTCAGGGATCCCTGGAACCCACTTTGAGAACCACTCTAGACCAAGGGTCTTCAGCAGGAGGTCCGGGACCCCTAGGGGATCCTCGGAGTTACTACAGGGGCTCCTCCAAATCTTTGTGTGATAGAAACCTTTTTCTCCTTTTTTATATTAACCACTTGAATCCTAGCGTCCATATTCGGAGAACTTTAGCCAAAAATAGCAGATCTACAAGCTCACAACGCCTCGCGCTGCGAGGCGTTGTGAGCTTGTAAAGTTTATTAAGTATTGACGGTTCAAGTGGTTAAATATGTATCAGAAAACACAAATTGACATGAATCCAAAATACACTGATGATTGTGTTGTCAAACAATGAAACTATATGGAATCTATGAAAAAGTTGTGGGGGTCTCTGCTTCATCTCTCTCTCAACTAAGGGGTCCTTGGCCTGAAAACATTGAAGACCCCTGCTCTAGACTCTAGAGAGGCCACTATACAGTACGTGGCTGCCTTGTTGTACTTTTACTCAAGTACACTTTGAATCCTGCAGACATTTGCTTATTTCTGCATTGCAGTATTGATACTTAACTTTTTCTTGAAAAACGGATGCTAAAATAAAAATAATGTTTCGGAAATATTTTATAAAAAAATAAGCTTCATATATGTGTTTCTATTAAAAAATGACCACAAAAAGCGTAAAATAATGATTAAATAATCATTTTGGCCATTGTCAGACCGACACTTTGTTTACATTCTGGTCTATAGACTAGGATGTAAACAAAGTGTCGGCCCTACAATGAAAATGTTTGACTATAGCTCCTTTAAGTTTCCGCCACTGGATTTCGCCCTCATTCTACCCAGCAAAGTTATGCAGGGTTGTATAAATCAGTGGTTCTCAACCTATGGGTCCTGTGTGGGTCGCATCGCAACGCGAGGCGTTGTGAGCATGTAGATCTGCTATTTTCACAATAGAACCGTGTTTTACAAAATGTAATGCCTCAACTCTTAGTGCTTGTCACGGTGGGGGGGTCCCCAGTTCAAATATGATTATTTTCGAGGGCACGGCCTGAAAAGGTTGAGAACCACTGGTATAGATGGGTGAGTCAAGGGTACTTAAACCAGTGACCCTCTGACTTTTGACTGGTGACATTCTCACCCTTCACATTCTTTCTTCTTTCACCTTTATTTATTCAGGAAGGTCAATTGAGAGCCAGCTCTCTTTTCCAATGACGCCATGACTACAGTAACAATTTAAACACAAATAATTACAAGACAATAGACATATCAGAATGTACAAGTACAGTTAGATCTCAGAGTATTCCTCGCAAGTATTTTAAAGCGATTAGGGCTGTCACGATTATGACATTTTACATGACGAAAAATTGTCACTCAAATAATTGCGATTAACGATTTAATTGTGTTTTTGTCGTTGACAATTACATTTCTGTTTGGCTTGTAGGCTTTGAAGTTGCACATGGCAGATATGACACATAACCTAAAATTACAAAGAAATACTTAAAGTTGTACCATGTAACTTTTTTTATAAAACAAATCTTAAAATTGTCCTAACTGTTAAATCGCTAAAGTTTTAGAACACCCACTCCGTTATTTTCAGCTTCTGAAGCCTTCTCTTTATATGTTTTCTATGATCCTGGCCGTGGACCGGATTTCGCGCCATAAAGACGTAATCTGCATCATCTGTATACGTTGTGTATACGTTGCCCAATCACATCGCCGATCATGCACACATGGTACACTACCGGCCAATCACAGCGCATCTTGAAGTGGGGTCGCCATATTTGTAGTCACCCGTGTGTCTCTTTACTCAAAAGGTAATCTCGCCTACCAGGCAGGGTGAAGTAGTCCGTTTCTCCGGAATGCCTGAACGCACAGGAACCAGGGACCCCTCTAAAGATAGCTCTCGGCGTTGTGGAGGCAGACGCGGGGGTGTGAAGGTACGAAAAACGGGCGAAAGACGCGAACGCGACCGCGGTTTGCTATATGGCTACTGACCACTAGTTGAGAATCTTACACAGTATAGCTTTAAAAAAGAACATGTTTGAAAATAGGCCTATATGAACATTTTTCAACATGGAAACTATTATGATGATTATGACAAAATAATTGTGATTATGTCAAATAATCGATTATTACGATTATGTAATAATTGTGACAGGCCTAAAAGCGATCTATTGAAATCAAGTCCTCCAGTTTCAAAAGTGATTGCAGACAGATCCACACGTGAGGGGCATAGAAATCAAAGGCTGTCTTACCCAGCTCAGAAATAACAGTGGGAATCTTTAAAACAAAATAATCCTGAGAACGGGTGTGATCTTTGTTCTAATAGGCTGTTAAGATAATTAGGCAATTTCTTTAGTAGGGCTTTGTACATTAAAACAAAAATAGTGCTGTTCTCATTTTATAGCCAATGAAGGCCAACCCTCCTTAAGTTTTTATAAGGCCTACAGAGATGCGTAAGAGACCCATCTCTAGTTCATTCAGATAACTTACGATATGATTAACAATGTTTATTATTGATGAGTATAACAAGTGTATATGTAACATTTTGACTTGGCGTCGGCTCTGCTTCCCCCTGCTCAGCGCAGCACAGAAGAACATCATTAACCATTGGGAGCAGGGGGATCTAAATATATAAATATATAAACACCCCCCATGGGGAACAGAATTAGCAGAGCCTACTGGTGGAGCTGGGGAGGCGGTGGGGGCAAGCAAGCGCATAGCACAGCAGACCTGGAAGGCAGCAGCAAGAGAATGACAGCCTGAGGGGGTTACATAGCTTGGCAAGAGATCAGCTGACTGCCGCAGGCAGGCAGGCTGCCACGTCGCCTGTGACGTAGGACTGGCGTAATAGTGTAGTAACAGACTTAAAGCAACATAGTGCGCAGTGACCCCTCAAGTGTATTCTAAATGAACTAACTCCGCTGGCTACATACATTTCATTCAGATAACTTACGATATGATTAACAATGTTTATTATTGATGAGTATAACAAGTGTATATGTAACATTTTGACTTGGCGTCGGCTCTGCTTCCCCCTGCTCAGCGCAGCACAGAAGAACATCATTAACCATTGGGAGCAGGGGGATCTAAATATATAAATATATAAACACCCCCAACACGCAGAGCCAAGAACGCCCTACGGGAAAATGACTCACCGATTCATCCTAGCGGATATCCCACCGCTCCTCGGTGGAGACACAGTGACGAAATGCAAGCTAGCATTTCTGGATCCTACTAGGATATCCTAGCCTTATGTGAGATAAATGACAATGTGAGCCAGGCGCACCATGCCGTTTGGCATCCTGGCCGAGCCCCCACTGCTCCTTATGGAGACACAGTGATGAAATGCAAGCTAGCATCCCAGGGTTCTGCTAGGATATACTACTATTATGTGGGAGAACTATGTGAGATGGCGCAACCAGCCGTGTGACATCTTTGCGGATATCCCACTGTTCCTCCTTGGAGGTGCAGTGACGAATGCCGCTAGCATCCTGGATCCAGCTAAGACATAGGTCTACTAACATAATGTGGAAAAATCTATGTGAACTGGCGCAACCAGCCATGCACGTCTTAGCAGATATCCTACTGCTCCTAATGGAGACACAGAGACGAATGCAACTAGCATCCTGGATCCTGATAAGACATACTAACATAATGTGGAAAAATCTATGTGAGCTGGCGCAACAAGCCGTGTGTCATCCTAGCAGATATCCCACTGCTCCGCGTGGAGACACAGTGCCGAAATGCAGCTAGCATTTCTAGATCCTGCTAGGATATTCTAACGTTATGTGAGATTCACTGAGGGAGCGCTCCCCCTTGATTAGCCGATCCCATCTTCTTCCCCAACACGAGACAATTAACCATCTGGGATCGGCTAGACACATTACTTTATTAAGCCTTTATAATGTCTGATACAACCATTTTTTTTTTTTTTTTTTTTTTTTTTTTTCCCCCAGCTACCACCATATATGCATAGATTACTGAATCCATTCAGAGATAATTACAAACACTTGAACTCATGAGATTCTGCGCCAGCATAATCTCTCCCCGGTTTAGGCGTACGTAACGTTCATATGCGGAAGAGGACCACCGCCCCAGGGACTTTAGGGTGGCAACCGGCACTTTCATGGCTGCGGTTGTGGCTGCTCCGATACGAAGGGAGTGAGGAGAGTAGAGTTCAGGAGACAGTCCGCAGTACTGGCACAGCAGTTTTAGCTTTTCGACGAACCAGGATCTCGTCATTGGCTTGCCACCGGGGAGGAGAAACAGGGGATCATGAGGGTGGTTACAGGCTCGGTATTGCAGGTAGGTGGACATGGAAGAGAAGGGGCAGAAATCAGTATTAGTCTTAGATATGATCACGTGAACACCTTTTTTAGATTTGTCAGATTTAGAATGTTTCAAAAATAGAGTGAATAGGTCCTTTTCAAAGGTGACATCAGAAACAGTGAGATCATGCTCAGGGTCAAAGGAGAGAGAACTAGTGGTGAATTCCCCGCACCTTAAGAAACCATAAAAAGCTGTGAGAATGGTGGCTTCTAACATTTTATCCTCATAAAAAGAAAAGGAGCCCAGTCTCAGTCTACACACCAACTGATGCACCAAGTTAATAGTGAGAGGCAATCTTTTGTCTTTGCCTTGAGGTTGGTCTCTTTTGAGGCCGTTGAGCAGCAGACGAATGGAGGGATGGCTGAGGATACTACAGCTGAAGGGTCTAGGCACCGGAGATGAAATTGAATACCCGCCAACATGGCTTTAATTGAAGATGGATGGAGCTTGCGGGATTCTGAGGAGTGCACTATGAAGGCACAGACTACAGCTAGATTGACTGGGATTGGGTTAATTGAACAGTAGGAGCAAAAAGAGGAAAAGAAAACCCATGCTGAATCGTATGCTTTTAATGTATTATTTGACAAGCCTTTCCTCATAGTCATGGCAGCTGAGTTCAAGAGACCTTGCAGAAACTTATTGGAATTTAATTGAGGATCGCTTGAGAAAACGGAGGGCAGGCAGGCTGGATGGCTTGGCGTTGGGGCACAGCGCTCTGAAGTCCTGAAATTTAAACCGGGACAGAGCGTCAGCTATTGAATTATCGAGGCCTGGTATGTGAGAGGCCCGAAGAACGAAGTTGTTATTAATACAGATCCATGAAACCCTTCTCATTAAACTGTTAATAATCGGGATAGAAGAACGACCTTTATTAATAATGTTAACTGTGGCCTCGTTATCACAGAAAACCATTATTTGTTTCCTTTCCCACTCCTTCCCCCATAATAAGCATGCCATGACGATCGGGTACAATTCATACAGCGCAATGGATTTACAGTTAGCGGCCATTTCGCTCATTTCGATCGGCCACAGATGAGCAAACCACTCGTTTTCATAAATCCCTCCGAACCCGATGGACGGGGCGGCATCAGTGAAAAATTTAAGAGTAGAGGAAGTTTCTATTACATCGTTATAGAAAAAGGATATCCCGTTCCATTGATCTATCAATGCGGACCAGAACCGAATATCAGATTTGCAACCCTCATCTAGAACAATAGTATCATTGAGATTAGGAACGGATTTTGCCATGTCTAACAGCCGTGAAACGAATGAGCGGCCCTGGGGAATGATTCGCATGGCGAAGTTGAGATGGCCTAGAAGCGACAAAATATTACGTTTAGACATAGCTGGAACCTCTAGACAGTTCTTTAGAAATTCTCTAATGCGGGTTAGTTTATCCTCTGGCAAAGATGCCTGCATGCGCTCGCTGTCTAATAGAATGCCAAGAAACTCTAACTTTTTCCTGGGGCCGACTGTTTTTTCCTCTGACAGGGGAACTCCGGTAGCTTTAAACAGGTCTTTTAAAACTGAGATGCACCGGGCTGGAGGCGAGTGGCGAAAATCTACAACTAGGAAATCATCGAGGAGATGCAACACGAAAGGCAGTTTATACGTGTTGGATAAAATCCAGCATAGCGCTTCTGATAGTGAGTCGAAAATGCGGGGGCTGCTACGGCACCCGAATGTTAGCTTGACTGCAAAATAGAAAAGGCCCTTCCATTTCACCCCGAAGAAAGGCCATTGCGAAGGGTGGAGTGGCATAACCTTGAACGCATCCGTAATATCCGCTTTCCCCAGCCACGCGCCAACGCCCGCCGCTTTGATCATTTGGATAGCGTTATCAACAGTGGCGTAATACAGGGAGAACGGGAACAACGGAATTAATTCGTTAATGCTGGGAACTGGGCCGTTATGCGGCGCTGACAGGTCGATGATCATACGTTTTTTCCCTGAGTATTTGCGCGTAGCTACTCCTATTGGGCTCACTCTGAAAAGGGAGAACGGGGACTTTTTGAAAGGCCCGATCATGTGGCCTTTAGAGATTTCTTTTTTAAGAAGTTCATCTACCGCAGTGGGTTCTAAAATTGCAGACTGCAAATTTTTGCATACATGAGTAACCTTCGGTAGCCAGCACAACCCCGCCAGAAACCCCTGAACTAGCCCAGTCAATAAATAGTCAACGAAAGAACGATTCGGGTGGTTCTTGAGGGCCTTGGACAAAGCAGGGACATTCACAGGAGTGGATGGATGGTCCTTTATTTTCTCGCTGGTTTTGCACGGACTCTCCGTGGGCAGACGGACCTCGGGTGGCTGTCCCCGCACCAGCTGCAGATATGCATAAATTTACAAGGTTGGAATGTGCATACATTTTCATTGAACTGGGAACAAATGGGAGTATTATCACCAGGCGAGTATCGCACCTGCTGTCTCTTGGGTTGAGCGGCGAAGTTGGCCGAGGCACTTGGCTGAGGCTGCTGGTACTGGGGCTGCTCACGCTTAAACGTAGGCGCGGTTTTGGGGCAGAGATTAACGGTGTGGTTAAAAGAACCGCACACTGCACATGACAACATCTTATGCCCGGTGAAATGCCTGGATATTAAAGAAAGGTCAACTACCGACCAGTCCAGGCGTTGGTTGAACCTTTGGATGTGGAGAGCGGCTTTAGAGGAAAATGATTTGTGATACTCATAGAAAAGGGAGCCGCCATATGACAAAGCCAGATCTGCTATGATGGACATGTAGGTGTCTAATTCCTGCCTGCGCTGGGGGTAAGCCTCGCAGACGCAGTCTCTATATACACCAAAAGCAACAAAAAACTCAGCCAGAGTTAAGGTTTTGGACAGCCTGGGGTCTGAGTCCTTAAGCATCACGGAAACATCCCCGCAATCCAGCATCCTCCTATCAGAAGCGTCGGAGTTAATCAGAATCTTGATCAGGTTAATATCATGTCCTGTCGAAAAAGCGGACAATTGGTAAGCGATTTAAATGCCTAATTTCTATAACAATTTAGACTTAAAGCTTATTTACCTGCTACTATGTGACCTCTTAGGTTCTCTGAGATGGCCGCCGCAGGAGAGAGAAAAGGAGAGCCCGTAGCAGGGGCTGGAACAGCTGTTCCCCAGGTTTTCTGCGTGGCCACAAACGGCGAGCTCGCAGCGAGCCCGCCGAACTGGAACGGGGGTGGCGCGCAGCCAGCGGCTGCTGCTGCTGCCGCCGTTGCTGCCTGGAAAAACCCTGTAGTTGGCGCGGAGCCCGCGGCGGCTGCCGCCGTAGGTAGCTGGAAAGGCCCTGTAGTTGGCGCGGGGCCCGCGGCTGCTGCTGCTGCCGCCGTCGTAGGTAGCTGGAAAAGCCCTGTAGTTGGCGCTGAGAAACGCGAAGACCGGCTAGAAGGACCTGGGCCGCCGCTGAAGTTCTCGAGAGCGTTGATCCTTATATTCACTTGATCGATGGACGATTTCAGGCTTAGCAGAGTAGCTGTGATGACGTCGTCATTAGGTCTGCTAGAAGCGGGTTCCGACGGCTTGCTTTTACTCTTCTTTGCCCCTGACGGCCCCGTGATGCTGGCGGGGCGGCCGCGCTTCTTAGCTGGGCCTTTGCCTTTACCAGCGCCGGACGGGCTCTGTTGATCTTGATCGGGCTCTTCTGAATTGATCATGAAGTCAAACAGACCTTCATGGCTCAGACCTGGCGTTGCTTGCAAGCCGCGCGCATACAGGTTCTCCAAAATACGCTGTACAGGCCAGTCAGACAGCTTCTTCTGAATCTGGCGGGAGCTACGTCTCCTGCTGGGGAGAGAGGGAGGAGGATCCACCTCGCTGGTCGCCGTCGCTGGGATCTCAATCTCCTCGACTGGATCTGGATCTACTTCAATTAGATCGTGCGCAGGGCCATCGTCGTCCGACTCGGAGTGAGCGGCGGACATGGCGGCGACAAAACCAACAAACAAAGCTAAAGCAGCAAGCAAGCGCATAGCACAGCAGACCTGGAAGGCAGCAGCAAGAGAATGACAGCCTGAGGGGGTTACATAGCTTGGCAAGAGATCAGCTGACTGCCGCAGGCAGGCAGGCTGCCACGTCGCCTGTGACGTAGGACTGGCGTAATAGTGTAGTAACAGACTTAAAGCAACATAGTGCGCAGTGACCCCTCAAGTGTATTCTAAATGAACTAACTCCGCTGGCTACATACATTTATAAATCGAAGGGTTGAGTGGTACTGCATCAAGTGTTGTTTTTTTTTTTTTTTAAGATTTGTTTTGGGGCTTTTATGCCTTTATTGATAGGACAGTAGAATGAGGAAATGGGGAGAGAGATGGGGAGTGACATGCGGCAAAGGTCATCCAGATCGGGAATCGAACCGGCGACGCCATCACACATCAAAGCCTGTGTGGTATGTGCCTGGACCAGTAGGCCGGGTTCCCCCTGCAGCAAGTGTTTATAGTGAGGAGGGAGGATAAACGGAGAAGAAACACCATTGCTGTATTTTACGGGAACATAAGGCAGTATAGAGAGTCAGAAACATGGGAGCATAAGGCAGTGGGAGTTTGATTGATTGATTGATTGATTGATTGATTGATTGATTGATTGAAGACTTTATTAGAAGTTTGCATAGAAAAAGGTACAGTTTCATCATGACTGTACATTTCACTGGTACAAGGTCAACTAAAAGGAGATCCTAGGAAAGCACTTGGCTTATTTACACAGGAAACCATTGAAGTATCTCATATAACATTGAATGACAGACGGATAGAACACAGTACTATGCAGTAGATATAGTAAAATAATAATAATAGAGTATTAGAGTAATAGGGCAGCATATGTCAGTGGCTACTGGTGAGTTAGTAATAAGGCAGCAATGGGCCCCATTACTACTGTAGGCTTCCACAGGGTAAATTCGGACATACTGACCACTTGCTTCAACAATGACCTTCAAAACCCACCTTGAGAAACTGTAAAACAGAGTAAAAGACTAAGGACCTGTGCCCTAACGGTTTCTAGAGAAAACATCAACATTTCGTTGCGTTCTCACTTGTAATTGTGCCTCTACACGGAAACGCACCATGAGCATTGAAAAAAATGTAATGTGCATGCCATGTCGCTAGGTGGCGGTGACACACAGATAGATGATAGACGCCACTTCCACTTCCTTGTTTACATTCACCATAGTAACGTGGCTGCATGTAGTCTGCCCGTGAGCCATGACATCACATGTTTTGTCATTTCCTCCCTCTCTCCTGTTCAGATGGAGACGCGAGCCATCTCTGGAAAGAGCTTTAACTTTGTTGTGTTTTCAAGCCCTGAGAACGCCGTTGTCGTCAAAACGGATGGCATATCTGACATTTTATTTTGCTGTTTTCTATAGGAAACAGCGATGTCTGAACAGTGCCTAAGAAACCAGTAATCTAGGTCTACGCAAAAAAACTTTTTAAACTCGCCATGGTGACAACTGTTGAGGTATTTAAAAAAGAACACCCAGTGGTGCTATTTATGAGTTGATTTCATTATTGGCCAATGTGACCCTGGCCATACGTGCAAAGAGACCAATTGACCAATGACAGTCCGGACAGACACGGGGACAAACAGACAAAACCAGATGTGGGAGCTGTTTAATAGCGCACTACAACAATACAAGGCCACTGGCCATGACACCCCCCCCCCCCCCCCCCCACACACACACACACACACACACACACACACACACACACACACACACACACACACACACACACACACACACACACACACATTTCTCAGAGACTCAGCCGCCTCCATTGCTCCAATCATTAGCCCCATAATAAACCTCTCAATCAAACAGGGACATGTCACCCTTGAGTTAAAAACACGGCTCCAAACATCCCAAAACAAACTGGTTAGGCTACTGCTTAACCTTCCATCTCAAGCTCATCTTTTGAAAGGGTGGGATGGCTCAGGGTAGTTGACAAGTTGACAGAATACAGAACATTGCGATGGGCCTGGGGTACAAGATACACTACACCACTTCACTAAGATACCTTAATGTACCTCAAAATACTTCCAAAACGTCAAGGAGGTCCACAATCACACCACCAGAGGCAGCTCCACTAATCATGTCCAGCCCAGATTTGGCTCAAACAAAGGGTTGAATTCATTCTCCCGCTATGCCGCAAAAATGTGGAATTCCCGATTGCCTTAAAGGAGTGTAAAGCCCTACCTTCCTTTAAAACTGCACTGAAAAATACTGTAAACGTAGTAAAGGAACCGCTTACTTTAGTTCACACTGTGTGATTTAGTTTTTTTAATGATTTGAACCCAGCACACATCACATTATCACCTTTTACACCTGCTTATATAGAGAGCTATGAACGGTTTATCCAAGGTGCTTTACAGAGATTGTGCATTACTTTCACCCATTCACACACTCATTCATACTCCGATGGCGGAGGAAACCATGCAAGGCACCAACCTGCTCACCGGGAGCAACTAAGGGTTCAGAGTCTTGCTCAAGGACTCTTACACTAACTATTAGCTAGATCACCAGAGTTTGAGGGTTGATAACATACAATATGCATGCATGGATGTTTTGTGCATACATGTTGTGTGCATACTTCCTATCTGCTACAGTACGAATGTCTAACCCTATAATACGCGCGCGCACACACAATGTGTGTGTGTGTGTGTGTGTGCGTGTGCGTGTGCGTGTGCGTGTGTGTGTGTGTGTGTGTGCGCGTGTGCGTGTGTGCTTGTTAAAGCTAGATGTCTGTGATAAAGCCTATCTTGGATAGCTCTTTGGTCAGAATGTCCATGTTAAAACATGAATAATAGATCACATAGGGCCCTAAAATAGGAGAGAGAGAGAGAGAGAGAGAGAGAGAGAGAGAGAGAGAGAGAGAGAGAGAGAGAGAGAAGAAGAAGAAGAAGACAAATACAAATAAAAAAGAGGCAGAGATTGTTGGAGATCAGATGATGAAAAAGCGAGAAAGAAATAGAATAGTGGTCACAGAAAGAATGGCAAAAGACAGTGGGAGATTGAAAGAAACATTTTATGCTTTAAGATAGATAGATAGAGAGAGAGAGAGAGAGAGAGAGAGAGATTAGAATGACAGAGCAGCAAGACAAGAAGGAAACGTGGTGGATGCATGAGAGTGTGCAGAGAACAACTCAGCAAGCAGAGAGAGAGAGAGAGAGAGAGAGAGAGAGAGAGAGAGAGGAGGGAGAGAGAGAACAGCAAACAAGGCAGGGAGCAAAACGCACAGGGAAAAGCAGCTTACAGTGGGCTGTGATTACACACACACTCTCTCTCTCTCTCTCTCTCTCTCTCTCTCTCTCTCTCTCTCTCTCTCTCTCTCTTTCTCTCAGCATGACAGCGCACTGAGCAGCAGCACAGAGGCTGTTCTCCCTTCACAGAGAGAGAGTGAGGAGAGGAGAGGAACCCAGAGGAGAGGAAGAGTGGAAGAGGAGAGAGGGGAGCAGAAGGGCAGCGGGGACCCGAATGTGAGGACTCTGCAAAGTTTGGTGGAAAAGTTCCACCCTGGTTGGGATTCCTGCCGGCGAGACGTCCCTGGGGTCTGCATGGGGGGGACGCCCCGACGTCCAGCCGCCAGGGGTCCAGCCTGAGGACTCCTGATCTTCTCCTCTGTCTCCAGTGGCGTCAGTTCAGCAAAAGCTAGGGTATGGCAAAGATGGGAGTCCTCATGGAAAAGAGGCATTACATTTTGTGCTGTATAACACGGTTCTATTGTGAAAATAGCAGATCTACATGCTCACAACACCTCGCGCTGCGAGGCGATGTAGATCGGCTATTTTCACAATGTCTGAAAGAAAAAACGATTTTTTTAGTTTTTTACACAGGTTTCTACGGTTTCTTGGGCTGGATATGGCAGCCTGGAATGGTTGTTCAAGTGCAGCTAAACTTAGCATGTTAGTAAACGTGCCACAATTAACAATAATGCATTGCAACTGTGCTGCTGACCTGCGGAACCTGGGAATATACCATTTTGTCAAGCTGGGAAGAATACAAGTCTGGAGAATATATAATCATAATACCTTGTTAAAGTGACCATTTTGTTATATTTTGCATTTGTAGTTATTTTACTGTAATTTAACAACATAATAACCAGCGCAGATAGACAAAGAGACATTCATGGATTTATATTTAAAAGTAACTTTTATGTTCCCCCCTGGACCCAGGGTATGGCAGCTGCATACCCCTGCCATACCCAATTGACGCCCCTGTCTGTCTCTTTTTTCCTCACAAAGCTTTTTCCTCCCTTCCTGCCTGCCCCATGTCTTGGAAAGTGAGACTCCTCTTGCGGGGCCCTGGGCACCGCCACCCCCGCCGCCTCTGGCTGCCACTGTGGCCCCTGGCCTGTGCCCTGGCTCTGGCTAGAGCATCTACGGAGACCCCAGAGGGCCTCCGGAGCACGGCAGCTTTTAGGGACTGGAACAGTACCACCGTAAGGCTACAGCCGGACTTACAGACAGAAACCCAGACAGAAATGCTGACGCAGAGCCCAACCAGCAACTATACGGGTGAGTTATTCTGCGTGTGTGTGTGTGTGTGTGTGTGTGTGTGACGTGTGTGTGTGTGTGTGTGTGTGTGTGTGTGTGTGTGTGTGTGTGTGTGTGTGCGTGTGTGTGTGTGTGTGTGTGTTTGGCCGGTTTGTATCTAAATACAAATTTTGAGCGGTGCTAACTGCTCCTACATCTGTCTTTGTCTGTATGTACGTACTGTACTGTATGTCCCACGTCTGTATGTCCCGCATTGGCCAGGCTTCGTAGTACGCTTCATGAAATTAACTCATAAATAGCACCGCTCACTTCACACTGGGTGTGATTGTTGTTGTTTTTTAATCCTCAGTGAACTCACCTCTGAACTTTCTATTGTAAATAAAACATTGATAAACAATCACATTTGGGTCACATCAACTTAAAGATATAATGCCAGTGCAATGAATAAATCATGTGTGAGATTATCTGCTCGCTATGTACTACATGCACGACACGTGTTTATCTGACTTTGTGTTTTATGACCGGCAAAATCCTCGTATCTCAAAACCATTACTTCCGAGGCCTCTCAGAAACAGACTAGAGACTTGTTGATTCCTCCAACTTATTCCACCGTGATCCTTAGTTTTCACTGAATAGTTAGATTTGCTCACAGCACGTTCTATTTGTGGGAGTCAGTGGTGCTGCCAAGTTGTCTGAAAGGAAATTGGAAATGAAATTGGCAATGCAACAATGCACAATGGCATTTAAATGTATCACCACCTGAGTTGCAGGACAATTGTAATGCCATGGTTTCCGTGTGTGTGTGTGTGTGTGTGTGTGTGTGTGTGTGTGTGTAGTGTGTGTGTGTGTGTGTGTGTGTGTGTGTGTGTGTGTGTGTGTGTGTGTGTGTGTGTGTGTGTGTGTGTGTGTGTGTGTGTGCATTGCGTGCGCCAGTGCACGCATGCATGCATGCATGCGTGTGTGTACGTGCGTGCGTGCGTGCGTGGTAGCAGGTGATGTGGTTAATATAGTTCATTATGGCCTGTGTTCAGCTGTACCGCCTGAAGAGAAACCATCACAGAAGCATTGCATTTGTGTCTGCATGAGTTAGCATCCGCTGGAGCGTGCAACGTTGCTTCTCTTCCTCACTGTTTTTCTCTATTTTTCACTCCCTGTCTCAATGAGTCTCTCTCTCTCTCTCCCTTGCTCTCTCTCTCTCCACACATTCTCTGTCCTCTAGTCCAGGGGTCTTCAACAGGGGGTCCGGGACCCCTGGGGGGTCCTCAGAGTTACCACAGGGGGTCCTCCAAATCTTTGAGTGATAGAAACTTTTTTATTTTTTATATATTAACCACTTGAACCCTACCTAGCGTCCATATTCTTAGAACGTTAGCCAAAAATTGATGATCTACAAGCTCACAACGCCTCGCACTGCGAGGCGTTGTGAGCTTGTAGATCGCCTATTTTCGGCAAAGAGGCTTGGTGTAGAGGGTAAAAAGAGCAGACTCAGTACAGAGTGAAAGGTCAAGTTTACTGTAAGTATTGACGGTTCAAGTGGTTAAATATCTGAAAACACAAATTTACATGAATCCAAAATACACTGATGAGTGTGCTGTCAAACGATGAAACTACATGGTACCTATGAACAGGTTGTGGGGCTCCCTGTTTCATCTCTCTCTCAACTAAGGGGTCCTTGGCCTGAAAACATTGAAGACTGTTGCTCTAGTCCAGGGGTAGGCAACCTTAGGTACGGGTGCCAACATTGGCACAGGGGAGGGTGATCGCCGGCACACTGGCAGAAGTTTGAGAGAGAGGATTTTTATTTTAAAAACAAAACTTTTTTTGAATGTGGTCAATTAAATGAAGTTAGCTAATGAATAGCTAATTACATCTTGCACAGAATTCTACATTCATTAAAACTCTGAACTCTGACTGGGGAGGGAGTCAGGGAAATAGGTGGATTATTGCTCTGGGTCTAATGATCCTTACAACAATGCCCTGCCAATTAAAATATGTCAACATATTTGTCATTAAAAAATGTAAATGTGGTCAATTAAATGAAGTTAGCTAATTTATAGCAAATTACATCTTGCAGATAGTACTACATTCATTAAAACTCTGAACTCTGACTGGGGAGGGAGTCGGGGAGATGGATTACTGCTCTGGGTCTAATGATCCTTATAACAATGTCCTGCCAATCAAAATATGACAAAATATTTGTCATTAAAATGTACCGTTGTTTACATGGCACACTGACACTCTAGACAATAAAAACGTGGCACTTCATTTCAAAAAGGTTGCTGACCCCTGCTCTAGTCTGTTGTACTTACTCTAACTAATTTTCTTGCAAGTCTTATTGCTACTTCCCTCTGCTTTTCCCACTTTGCCCTTCTTTCTCCCCGTTTCCCCTCTTTTCCTCTCTCTCCCTCTGTCTGACACAGCCACGTGCATACACAGTTACACACATACAGCAGATGATGAAGTGTAAACCTCACGTGCTTAATACACACAGACACACGCCCACAGGCTCGCACACACACACACACACACACACACACACACACACACACACACACACACACACACACACACACACACACACACACACACACACACACACACACACACACACACACACACACACACACACACACACACACACACACACACACACACACAAATGGACTCAGCCTGCCCAAACGGCACCAATCTTCTTAAAGGTTTAGTGAATAAACACATAGTTGTGTGTGTTTCATAGTGATTGCTACTGCTGTGTCTGACAGCGTGAGGGTAAATATGCTACACACACACACACACACACACACACACACACACACACACACACACACACACACACACACACACACACACACACACACACACACACACACACACACACACACACACACACACACACACACACTCATGCACACCTGGGCACAGACCAAAAAAGAACGCACATAGCAGATCAGCTGGCGTGCCAGTTGCCACACACCACACGCATGGATTTACAACAGGCCTAATCGCAAACCTTTACCCCACAGCCAGGTTCGACATGTTCAGAATTCTCGACGCGTTTAATTGTTTTCACAGTATCAGAGCCCGAATTATGGAAGAATATAGCTAATAATGAAAGGATAAACAAAGTGCTCTTTTAAATGAATATGTAAAAGTCGACAAATTTCCAAATCATAAAAACATAACACATAAAAAGGTTCTATGAGAGCTGCTAGATAAGATGTCAGCTGCCTTATCGTATGTATTTCCAAATAATAGCCCGGGTATTTAAAGTTATACCATGTAACTTTTTTTATGAAACAAATCTTATATACACTGCCGGCCAATCACAGCGCATCTTGGAGTGGGGTCGCTAGGGCGGCCATATTTGTAGTCTCCCGTGTGTCTCTATACTCGGGTGCACGGTGAAGCATGGGTGAAGGAGTGTATCTCCGGAATGGCTGAACATACAGGAACCAGGGACCCCTCGAAAGATAGATCTCGGCGAGGTGGAGGCAGACGCGGGGGTGTGAGAACCGAAAAACGGCCGAAAGACGCGGACGCGACCGAGGTTTGCTATAGAGCTACTGACCACAAGTTGAGCAACTTACACAGTATAGCTTTAATACACAAAATCGATTTGGACCCCAGGCGTTTAAAAGAACCAGGTGGTTATTTGCAACATTTATTTGTGTCTATTTGAATGGCGTTTCATATGCAAAATTCAGACCCCCGGATAGGTGAATTATAACATATATGTTTTGGTCTCAGGATTGTAAAACAAGATTTTCTTGTGGGAACGTAAAACTCAAATTAGAGATATATTTTTGCAGGATACCAGCAACAAGTATAAGTGAGTCACTCTGTCTCTTGTGTTGGAATCCTAGCTTGTGGCTTTTCCGGGAAAGGAAATTAATCAGGTTTCTATTATTGATTCAGTTGTCCCCAGAAGGAAGGCTCACTATATCACAGGCTTACTTTACATGCACTACAGTCAACTGGACAATCGACCAGCAAGTCCTTTTAAGGTCTACATTTGGTTTGGTTAAGTTTATTCTGTGGCATTTCTTGCTTTTACTGTAATGCACAATGAAGACAGACAGGAAACAGAGAGGGCGGAGAGAAAGACTGGGGGAGGGTATATGAGATGAGAACCCATGACACTGTTACGGCAATCTGGCTAGCCATTGTCAAGGAAAGGTTTGTTGCTCTTTTCACTTTTGCAGCAATGCAGAAGTCTATAATTGAGAGACTACTGTTAAGGTAACATAAAAACATTATATCGTCACTGTCGGGCAGAAACCTCGTATCTCCAAGTTTCAAATGTGTATGTCTTTTGGTAAAGCAAAGCCCTGCTTCATCATCATACAAGACTGTCACACAAAACTAGTGAAAACATCGGGAGGCGTTGTGTGCTTGTAGATCTGCTGTTTTCACTAGTTTAGATCATTTTTAAAATGATAAATACAAAACAAAAGGTTTTGGACATACAAGGTTTCCACCCGACAACGACGATATGCAACATAGGACAACTTAACGGGGATGCCATATAAACAGTGAAAACACGTTTCCCATTTTCAACTGTTTTTATTATATTTTGACACTTGCTTTGGCAATGTAAACGTATTTTTACTCATGCCAATAAAGCTCCTTTGAATTTAAATTGAATTGAAAACACGGTCACCAAACCGCAGTGTGTTTCTTCAGGTAAACAACACCACACTACTTGGTGGCTGATAACTGCTCTTATAGAGGGAAATGATGGGTAATAAATGTATATGCCTGTTTTGTTATTTAAATTGTTGCAGGGCAACGTTTGACATACTATACTTTTAAGTAATGCAATTATAGCTGTAGGATGAGGGTGCTTTTTAAATCTTCCTGTCACGCACCTTTCTAATTTAGGCATGTAGCAGCATCATGCATGCTCTCATCCAAGTGCAATATCAGAGTGACCAGCATGAATCCTTGTCAATCAACAACAGCGTAAAGTCAACAGAGTGCAAAGAAAACAATAAAGTGCTGCGATGTAACTAGCAGTGGTGGAAAAAGTACTCACATTTTTTACTCAACTAAAAGCACCAGTACTGCAGTATAGAAATACTCTGTTAGGTTGCACACACACATGAGAGTGGAATCCGCATTCTGCCAAATGCATTTCAATGAGAATGGAGCGGTTTTTGCAGAAATCCTCTACTGGCATGAAACCTCTCCATTCTCATTGAAATGCATTGGTGGAATGCAGATTCCACTCTCATAGGTATTTTGGTGTGTGTGCACCCTTACAAGTAAAAGTCCAGAACTCAAAATGTACTTGAATAAAAGTAAGAAAGTATTGGTATCAAAGTGTACTTAATGTACCAAAAGTAAAAGTACAAAATGTTTGAATATAGGCAGATTTGCAAGCCCACAACATGTCGCATTGCTATCTAATCGCTATTAGATCGGCTATTTTCAAATAAACTAGGTATAAAATAGTGCTGTGTGTTTTGTAATATTATAATCTGCAAAGTAACTAATAACTAAAGTTTCATTTTTTGTAGTGGAGTAAAAGTACTATATTTGGATCCGAGGTGTAGTGGAGCAGAAGTAAAAATATTGGAAATTGGAAATACTCAAGTAAAGTACAAATACCTCAAGTGCAGTAATTAAGTAAATGTACTTAATTACCTTACACCTCTGGTAACTAGGATACCAGGTAAACATCAAACCTGGCATCTGTCTAAACAACATGCTACCTAAATAACGCCCATTTGTGGTCAAGCAAACGGTGCAAACAACCTTGGTGTTTTAAAACTGTCGACCAGAGGGAAGAATGTGAAATGCTCTATATGTGGGGAGGATGGGAACAATCCTGAAGGCTAGTGTTTGCCTTACGTATAGGCTAGTAGCTGAGAAGAGTACAACTCAGCTGTGTCTCTCCCCTGTAAGCTTACTGGCCCACTTAACAGTTTTATTGTTTTACTGCAGTCAGTGTCCAACTGGGTTCAACTACAGTACAGCAGTGGTTCTCTGCGGGGACCTTGAAGGGTTTCCAGGTGGTCCCCTGCTAAATGATGGAGAGTCGGTAACCAAATTTACCCCCATAGATCTTTTTAAGTCTTGAGAGTGTAAAATGAAACCAAATGGACCATTTGGTTTAATTTTACTCTCAAGAGTTAAAGGAGCTATAGTCAACTTTTTCTTGAAAAACGTATGCTAAAATAAAAATAATGTTTCTAAAATATTTTATAAAGAAATAAGCTTCATATATGTGTTTCTATTCAAAAATGACCACAAAAAGCTTAAAATAATGATAAAATATTTATTTTGGCCATTGTCAGACCGACACTTTGTTTACATTCTAGTCTATAGACTAGGATGTAAACAAAGTGTCGGCCCTACAATGAAAAAGTTGACTATAGCTCCTTTAACTTATTTATTGTTAAAGCAACTTCATTTACAAGAAGTCTACACAATTAGAGAAGAAGAATTGATATTTTGATCAACGTTTTGCCTGTTATCTCTATCTGGTACCACACAAATACAGCATGGAATTGTGGACAAAGTCCTATCCAACGCCAACAAAATATTCTAAGTCTTGGGTCTGAGAGGCTAAATATCATATATCAGATGCACAATAAATAATGTCCCTTGACATGAAAAACTTTGAAAACCTCTGAACTACAGGTAGCAGTGTCAACCTAGCCTTCCGCCTTTTCATCTAAGTGACAAAAAAAGACAAAAAAAGTACACTAACTGGTAAAAGTAGTTCCAATTCCATCGTCAAACCCTTCTCATGACATGAACCGCACGCGGCAGAATCCTAGCTATCTAGATTTTGCTGTGCAGTAACTGCTGGCTGAGCCTTATGTAAGTCTTACATTGGGCCAGTCACATTTATACCTCAACCTATAGCCCTGCACGCCTGGCCTTCTCCTTTCAATAGGAAGACATATACGTACAGTACGTTATGTCACACAGGGGGTCTTCAACGTTTTCAGTCCAAGGACCCTAGTTGAGAGAGAGATGAAGCAGGGACCCCCCACTACCTTTCATCTTTTGACAGCACAATCATCAGTGTATTTTGGATTCATGTCAATTTGTGTTTTCAGATATTTAACCACTTGAAACGTCAATACTTAATAAACTTGACCTTTCACTCTGAACTTAGTCAGCTCTTTTTCCCCTCTACACCAAAGCTTTTTGCCGAAAATATTGTTGTAGCTTGTAGATCTGCTATTTTTGGCTAAAGTTCTCAGAATATGGACACTAGAAAAAAAAAACGTTCTATCACACAAAGATTTGGAGGACCCCCTGTAGTAACTCTGTTGAAGACCCCTGGTATAGCACATGTATTGCACTCAGTATGAGGCTGCTCAAACCACTGGCTATTGCATTAAATCTGCACCTCACATACTGTTTACCACTTTTGACATGGGGTCCCTATTTTGGGCATGTCATGTCTGTACGTTTTCAAAAAAAAAAAAAAAAAGGTTTAAATGTGAAAATAGCAGGTCTACAAGCTTGCATTGTGATGCATTGTGAGCTTGTAGATGTGCTACAGTATTTTGGTTTAAAGGCTATACGGTTAATGGCAAACACACACATACTGTATGTGCGCATCCACAAGGAGTACAGTGAGTATAGGTCTGTAGGAGTATTTAATTCAGTGACACACAAGTGCACAAGCACTCCTTTTGTATTTCTGTATTTCTGCACACAGTATGTGTGCACGCACACACACAGCGCTAGGAGTATTTCTGTACACAATATCGTCACTCCTCCTGAGCCATGCGATGGTGAGCTACACACAAAGAGCTCCTTCTATCTGTCAATCCAACATGGGCCTTGGCACAGTCCCAACTTAGTTATTACCTTCCCATGGTCTAAAGTGGTGTTGCTTGCACAACAAAATCACCAAGGCAGCCTCTTCAATGAAAACTTTCTCAAGTTGAGAAGCTGGCTGGTGGTAGTGTGGGTCGAGTAGGCCTATAGACTAATGCACCCCCAAAAGTCTTGCTGGCCTAGTGCTCAGCCAAACAAAACAGCATTTCTAATTATAAAAAGGCACATTGCCAGTAAGATCATCAAGACTCAATAAATTGTCACAAATGACATTCCACAAGCATCTAATGAAAGTTGGCACATGTTTTTAAGCTGTGTTCCGGGATGTACTTCAGCTATAATGAAATGATTCTCTGATATGTGGTAAACATGTTGAGGACGTGTTACTGGACCCTTTATTTACTTTTGTTTGGTCTAACTCTACAAGAACAATAAGTTCCATCTGTTCCTTATGTCAAATATGTCATGAATCTCATGATGACTCTTTGTCTTTGGTGTAGTTTTGATGTCAACATAAGTTACACCACTGAGCTGCTAAGCGATATACTATTCATCTTTGTACCATAACACACAGACGGTGAACTGAAAGTGACGTATTGTATTTATATTGTACGTATTGTATTTCTTCTCTGTTTCACTAGGTCATTGCTCTTAGCATTGATCCATTTGAACGTTTTCTGACCACCTGCCATCATCAGGTGAAAGGGTAGGGTCAGTCCCAGGGCAGCAGCAGAGCCCTCTTTGCTGTAGCCTCGTAAACCAGACTAGGCCATCTTTGCTGTACACTTCCCCCTGCATCATGACATACTGTATCTTTATACAGTGTATACTGTATGTCACTATGAAGTGGAAAAGTGAACCGCATAGATGGCATCTACAGGGATGTGCAGATAATATGTTATAGAGGCAGGGGCTGAAATTTCTAAAAGGGCCTTTTGGTGGAAATAGCGGAAATAGCCGTGCGACGCGTTGTGAGCTTGGAGGTCTGCTATTTACTGGAGATGTGGCGTAACGGCATGGATTTCTACACAGAGAGGGCAATTCCTTCAACATAAGATGCTGCATTCAAGTTCATGACAGTTGGGAAAGGGCTATCCTCTTGAATGCTGCCTTCAGGTATGGAAAGGGGACTTTTGCATTTCTTTCACCATAGTAAAAACTGTATTCATGGTCTGGAGAGGGCACTTTTTACAGGTGGATAAAAGGGCAGGGGCTCAAGTCCTCTTTGATGTCTACAGTATGTGTGTATCTCTCCACATGGCTGTAGGAAGTTGGAAGTTCCGATGGATAAGAGACGTTTCGCTCTGCTACGCTCTCGTTGGCCAGCTCTGTTTAACTCTCAACATCCAGAGGAGATTATCCTCCCATAGATCCAACTAAAGCCCTGGTTAATGCATTAACCTCCGGTGTCCTCACTAGTCCTCGCCACAACGCTGTCCTCTCCTCTCTCTCTTTGGCACATTAAGGGAAACACATGATGGCACGGCGAGCTACGGGGTGTCAATGTGAGAGCATTTTACACTCATGGCTCATATACCGTACATAATTATACACAAAAGTTACCTCCACAAACATACACACACATAAACACATGTACAGGACGCACACACACACACACACACACGCGCGCGCGCGCGCGTGCACGCACACACACACACACACACACACACACACACACACACACACACACACACACACACACACACACACACACACACACACACACACACACACACACACACACACACACACAGGAGCAAGAGCTAAGGGGATTTGATAATTAGCGGTTTCAGAGAGCATAAGCTGAGGACCACAGAAATAGATATGGTATATATTCTCACGAAGAGGGTACTAATAGAGAGAGGCAAAGAGTTAGATAGAGATGCATGGAGATACAGTGGGGGCACAAAAGGGAGGGATGGGATAAAATTAGACGGAGAGAGAGAGAAAGAGAGAGAGAGAGAGAAAGAGAGAGAGAGGGGGGGGGCAGTAATACTGTAACAGAAGGTGTTGCAGTGAGAGAACTGTCAGCCAGTGTTGCTGTATCGTTGACAGCATGTGTGGACTGCACGGTCCCAAACCTTTCCATGCCAAGGATCCCCAAATAGCCATAATCTCTGGCTGCAGCCTCCCTATTGTGTAATGACTTTAAATGGAACGTGAAAATAGCTCCCAAAATGTTGCATCACGACGCATTGTGAGTAGTGTTCCTTTTGACAGCAAACTGATTCAGTCTTAGTTTTAGTCTTAGTCTTCTGAATAGTGAGCTTGTATGCCCACAATTGCGGGAAATCGTATTCATTTATGTAATTATGTATAATTATTGACACGTTTATTTGAGAGGGACAGCGCATAGTAATGAACACACACATACAATGTTGTGCAAGAATGCTGGTTTCCATTCCTCGTCCCCAATTGTGGAAGATGTTTGTCAGAAATTAGATTAGGGATTACTAGGGATGCCATGTTCAAAGTGGTTGAAATGGCACAATGATTTAATAGGAATTGGAAAAATATAAAAATGTCTCTCCTTTCCATTTGTTCCCCGTGGCACTTTGAAAACCACTGTGTCACACGACCTCAGACAGTCCACGTGATGAAGCGCTAGTCAGTGGCAACAAGGGACATCTGGTTCACTCTCTTAACTCATTACATAATGTGTTACAGTACAGTGGAATGTTCTTCTATCTGCCGAAACTGTCGTTAAATTACCAACCTGCTGTCACCATTTTGTGCATGTCAGGCACAGTTGTTCAAAAACAGCCAAAAGAGCAGGTCTACAAGCTCACATGTTGTGAGCTTGTAGCTGTTTTTATGTTTATTTTTTATAGTGCTCAAGTGTTTGAACTGTTCCTCCTGGAACCCTCTCAAGGACCCTGGGGGTCCCCGGACCCCACTTTGAGAACGGCTGTTCTAGAGAGCAGAGGCTCACAGGTGCGGCCAATCCTGTGCAATCAGCTCCATCACACCTCAGCCAAGCACAGGCATAGACCTACAGGACAGCGCTCGTACACACTGTACGACGTCAGCCATCTTGTCCCATACCAGATGAAATTTCCATGTAGCAGAATAGCGTAAAGATGGCCAAATCACTTGTCGTAAGCGACAGCGTCAAAGCCGTCTATAGGAGTCAATCCATGCCGTATAGGCTAAGGCCACGTTTTTTGCATCCTCACTTTTTATTCTGCGTTTAGATGGACACTCAACATGTGATTGAAAACGCTGTAGTGTGCATGCCATGTCACTAGATGGCGGTGATGCACTGCCACATAGAGCAGCCACACTTCCGCCCTACAGTACTTCCTTGTTTATATTCATTCACCAGTGCAGCGTGGCTCAGCTCACGTCACACGTTGTCGTTTCCTCCATTTTTGCCCGTCTACATGGAAAAGATTTCCACTCTGGAAGGTGGTTTCACTTTGTTGCGTTTTCAACTCCCGAAAGCGCTGTTGTCGTCTAAACCAGTGCTGTTTTCACTACTGTTGTGCGACATGACAGCCTTGTATGATGAAGCAGGGCTTTACTTTGCGAAGAAACGTACAAATTTGAAACTTGGAGATACAAGGTTTCTTCCCGACAGTGACGATATTTACACCCCCGTATTATGTTGGCGTGCCTATGGATTCTTGGGAGTGTACCCATGCAGAAAAAAGGTTGAGAAACACTGGTCTAAACGGACAGCACATCTGACATTTTATTTAGTCGTCGGGTGAACGGCGCCTAAGAGAGTTCTAGCAGTGTTCGAACCTTTGGGCCAGTGGCCATTGCTATATGATTGTATTACCAGAAATCCTTCCTCTTTTACTTTTTTTTTGTGTTGTCTTATGTCATAGTTACATCACATATAACAGGTACTGTGTACTGTTTACATCGCACACAGTCTGTCCAGGTGTATAATCATGATTTTAAGACAACCAAAACAGTGCAGCGAGTAAGCTAGAATCTTGTTTCAGGATTCAGTTACTGTGAAAACTCGACTTGACATGCTTTGATGGAAAGGCAAACCAGTAAGACTCCCTAATCGGGAGATAAGCGACCGTCAGGTCGCAGCGTGATTTTAGGGCAAAATGTGTAGGAGTAGTGTCCAAAAATGTGTTTGAAAAAATCGTCTTGATGGTGGCGCTATATGGGACAGATCCATGTTGAAGACATGAGTGTAGCAAGTGTGTACCGATTTGCGTGATTTTAGGGCAAAATCTGTAGGAGCAGTGTCCAAAAATGTGTTTGCAACCAAGAAGGAAATTTTTTCTTTCACTGTCATTTACAACAACATGTTGCTGCCTCGTAAAGCAGTGCCTGCCATGGGAGAGGGAAACAGTAACACATGTCGGTGAGATCATTGATAGGATCTTGTGAAAGGTTGTGAGTGACTGCATCCTAATATCAGTTGGGAGATGTTAGCCGCCAGAACTAAGAGAGATGGAGGGGTGGTTTAGCTGGGGACCCTCCCACCCTGACGAGCACTAAGAGTTGAGGCATTACATTTTGTATAACACGGTTCTATTTAATTTTTTTTTAATTTGTCATTTTAGAGGTATTAAAAAGTCCTTACATTGTCACTTTAGAAATGTGCATACCCTCTGTACATTAAACTTCACCTTGGTTTGTGAGTGCGAAAACACTGTTGCACATTAAGTTAATCATCTGGGGACCTCCCTGGGGGTCCCGACCCACAGGTTGAGAACCACTGGTATACAGAGAGGGGGAGGGGCGGGGGGCGTGAGAACAGAAGTCTCAGGCCTGTCCAGCCAATCGTGTATGCGCACGTGTGTGTGTGTGTGTGTGTGTGTGTGTGTGTGTGTGTGTGTGTGTGTGTGTGTGTGTGTGTGTGTGTGTGTGTGTGTGTGCGCGCGCTCGTGTGTGCACACACCATGCATCTGTGTGCATGTACAGTAACTGCATCAGCAGGTGCAACAGTGAATCTTTAATGCAGGGAGCAGCGAAGGGAGAGCGTAATCTTTTTTTAATCACAAACTATTCTGAGAGCTTTCCTGACAGCGTCCAGGGGAGGAGAGAGAAGAGGAGAGAGACACAGCAAGGGAGGAGGAGGGATAGACGGAGAAGAACACACAGGAACGGATTTTTGGGCCTGCCGAGACGGGTTGCCAGGTTGGCTGTCCCCGAGGCACATTGGCAGCACATTGGTTGCTGTCTGAATGAATGGCGTCCCACAGTTCCCTGCTATGACAGCTAAGCTTTGCGGAATGAGAACAGAACCGACAACAGAGTCTAACCAAACAAACCAAAAAGTCAACACACACACACACATGCACTAGTGTGCGTAAGTGTGCGCGCGCGCGCGCACACACACACACACACACACACACACACACACACACACACACACACACACACACACACACACACACACACACACACACACACACACACACACACACACACACACACACACACACACGATTGGCTGGACATCGATGCATTCATTCCCCTTCATGCCTTAACCTCATGATACTCCAGTAAAATTAATTTAAATCTAACAAATAACAAACAAGATACCACCATCAATAGACATTTTACTGTTTAATTAAGATGATACAAATTCTGGATCTTACTGAACTAACTGAACTGAACTAGAATAATACACTGTACATATTGTACAGTGTATTATTCTCTCTCCCTCTCTCTGTATGTATAGCCTGTGTGTGTGTGTGTGTGTGTGTGTGTGTGTGTGTGTGTGTGTGTGTGTGTGCGTTTGTCTAGCTATACTTATGGGGACCATACGCATGTTCACACACTCACATGCTGGGGACGTCTGACACAGTGGGGACAAAATCGTAGGTCCCCATAATGTTATCATTCAGGAAGATAGGGGGCAGTGTTGCTAAGTGTCTGGTGCTTTTTTTAAGCAAGTCCCTCAATTCGCGTTTTCATGTCATATAACACACACACACAACAGTGGGGACAGCCCCCATCAGACGATAGTTGGTACTGCAGTTTGTGTGTGAGTGTCAGCATGCGCCGTTGAGTGTGTGAGAGAATGGGAGAATGAGAGATTCACACACTACTAGCCAATCACAGGTCAGATATTTGCATACAATGACGTTGGCTTCAAGTCAGCCCATATGGTGGACTTTCTTTCAAGGACTTGGTCCCCGGTTGGTCCCCGTAATGCATGCATACCTGCGTGCGTGTGTGCGTTTGTGGTTGGTCCCCGTAATGGATGCATACAAACATGTGTGTGTGTGTGTGTGTGTGTGTGTGTGTGTGTGTGTGTGTGTGTGTGTGTGTGTGCGAGTGCACACGCGCATACGCATAGGTGCTAAAACACCTCCATCATAAAGCTCTCTAGTCCATACCGTCACGTAACATCCTTAATATTTAATTAGCCTTTTCAGAGGTAAAGAGATCCTATCAGCCACGTGTGTGCATTCAATTGTGTGAGTGTGTGTGTGGTTCATTCATGTAGTGTGTGTGTGTGTGTGTGTGTGTGTGTGTGTGTGTGTGCGTGCGTGCGTGCGTGCGTGCGTGCGTGCGTGCGTGCGTGCGTGCGTGCGTGCGTGCGTGCGTGTGCATGTGCGTGTGCGTGCGTGTGCATGCGTGTGCATGCTTGTGTGTCCGACGCAGAGGCGGCATTCCTGACTTAACTCCTGTGATGACTCAGCTTATAAACTCCGGTAAAAGAAAAACACACGCTCTCAGTTTTTCCTCTATTCCCACTATTTATCTCTCATCCCCCTCTCTCCTTCTGTCTTTCTCTCTCTCTCTCTCTCTATCTCTCTCTGTCACGCAACATTCATTCATCCCCAAATTGGAATCGCAATTACAGCGTGCCTCCAAAAGTGCTTACAGTCAGGGTTCCCACACATTTTTACCAATTAATTTTCAAAACTTTTCCAAAACTTTCCAGGATATTTAACCCAATTTCCAGGACTATATAACAATAATTCAGCTCAATAACAAGTCGCTTACTCCTATTCGCAGTGCCCAAAGACAGGTAGTGTATGCCAGTGGTTCTCAACCCTGACGAGCACTAAGAGTTGAGGAATTTTGTATAACACGTTTCTATTGTGAAAATAGCAGATCTACATGCTCACAACGCCTCGCAACGCGAGGCGTTGTGAGCATTTAGATCGGCTATTTTCACAATTTCTGCCTCTAATATTTGACAATTTGGCCAATGTTTAATTTGTCATTTCAGAGGTATTAACAAAATCAATAACTAAAGACAATGTATAGCTATTTTTTTCAGGACCTTCCAGGACCCTTGATCAATTCCAAAACTTTTCCAGTACTGGAAAGATATTTTTCTAATTTAAAAATATTTCCAGGAATTTCATGACCGTGGGAACCCTGTACAGTCCTCCTGCCCGTGAACAACAGTTACACCATCTTACAAATAGGGATGGGACATATGAAAATTTCATATCACGTTATTGTGACAAAAGAAATCGCGATTTACGATATCACGATAATCAAAATCCTTTATCCTGGGGCGGAACATTTGCCAAAAATTTGCAGATCTACAAGCTCTCAACGCGTCACAACGTGATGCGTTGCTCGTAGATTATAAGTACCTTTTACCAATTCTAGAGGGTTTAAGTGGTACCGGTTATGCAGCTCGGCAAATAAAAGGTGAATTGATCCCAGTGCATGACGGAGGACGATATCCCGATAAATTAAATCTCACTAAACACGATTATTGTGAGTGTTTCTTATCACGATAAACGATAATATCGCGTATCGTCCCATCCCTCCTTGCGGGGACTGCCCATAAGTCCTACATCTCATTAGTCCTACATCTCATTAGTCCTAATTTGGTTAGGGTTAGGTTTTAGGGTTAGGTTTAGTCCTCAGAGTTACTACAGGGGGTCCTCCAAATCTTTGTGTGATAGAAACTATTTTTCTCTACTTTTTTCTACTATTTTATATTAACCACTTGAACCGAGAACTTTAGACAAAAATAGCAGATCTACAAGCTCACAACGCCTCGCAGCGCGATTTTACTGTGTACCGATCGATGTACAGTAGAAGTCTCAGAGGTACACCTGTCCGTGTAAGAAAACAGAGTCAAGTGTAGAAACGCACGCACGCACGCACGCACGCACGCACGCACGCACGCACGCACGCCCACACACAGGCCTCTGTGGGGGTAATAGAGTGGCTTTTATTTCCCCCCTTAGGATCTGCATGTCATACAGCACTTGTTTCCACATACTGCACAAGTAATGCACGTGTGTAGTGTGTGTGCCTTGGTGTGTGCACGTGAGAGAGAGAGACATCTCTTCACAGGCTCATGGGATTCATTCTCTCTCTCTCTCTCTCTCTCTCTCTCTCTCTCTCTCTCTCTCTTCACCACTGCAGAAATCCACCCATCTGTCGCTCCTAATCAGCTGAGAGCAGCTTGCACGCTCCTGGGGTTTTGCTCAATAATGTCATCTTACTCACACACACACACACACACACACACACACGCACACGCACGCACGCACACACACGCAGTAGCGTGATTACTGTAATACTGACGCAGCAAACAGCAGCATCACACATGCCCTTGATACAAAAACAATTACAAGAGTCAACAGCAAAATCTACAAGCTCACAATGCATTGCGATGTGATGCGTTGTTAAAACTCACTTAGCGCCGAGCGACTTTCGGGGCGACTAACTAATGATGGCGTTTAGTGCCGAGCGACTCGGAGCGACTTTTATATAAAAGCATTGTTTAAGCTTTTAATTTGGGTTGATAGACGGAGCGGAACGGTTAGCTTACCTTCGACTAGCATACAGATGAAAACCGTGAAAAAAAAGGATACGATTATGACGTCACCTTTAAGCCATAGCTTCCTGTTTACGTTGGCCTCTGTTAGCCGCTAGGCTCAATGCAAACCATCCGACCCTCACGTAGCTTCACTAGGTCGGATTTTGATTCGGAAACTTTCTGTGTGGCATCTATATACGTTCCGATGCCCATACCAATGGTGGTTTGAGACGATCAAGCACGAATTGAGCAGTATTGAGCTCAAATGGCGGCCCGCGGCCTGTCCATTGAATGTCAATGGAGAGCATGTCATTGTACCATCCTGTTATGTCATGAACCTTGTTTTTTATTCTGACTTAACATGGGACCATGCAAAGTCTATGGGCTATGGCTCACTCTAGTGGTCATCTTGTGGTATCCGCATGTAACGTGCATCTGTTATGTAATGTGATTTTGGGGATTCAATATAGCTATTTCCTGGCGTTATAAGCGCAGATTCATATTGAAATCTGGCTCGCTCGGCGCTAAGTGAGTTAAGCTTTTACTGTAGTTCAATAGGGCTTAATTGTTCAAACCGTTCCTTATTTCGCTGCAAATTCTGGGCCCTGGGTACAAGGATTCACTGCGGGCCCCCATGAATCTTCTTCATAGGGGAAGGGGGTTTAACCAACTGGGAACGCATTATTACACATTATTTTGTGCTTTAACTATTGAAAAATAGCAGATCTACAAGCTCACAGCCGCGCTGCGAGCTTGTAGATATGCTATTCTTTTTAAATCGTGAAGTCTATTTCAAATCCTACTAAGGTTTTTTGGAGAAAAAAAAGGAGACAAGGACCCCCTAAATGATATGTATTTGTATTTGGCCACGGACCCCCATCTCAAAATATTTTGTTCCAGGGACCCACCAGAAGCAAAATTTGAGTTACAAATGTTCACTTAAAAAATACATATATTCAAAGAATTGCACACATTTTCACGTGCCACGCTGTGAGCTTGTATATCTGCTATTTTTCAATAGAGTAAAGTATAAAATAATTAAGGCCCCTTGGGTAACACAGTCCCACTTTTACCCCCCTTGTGACACCCCTTCCCGCTGGGGCTCCCCGGACTGCACTTTCAGAACCACTGCCCTACACATGACAAACACATTAGCATTATGGTAATAGTGGGAACCTTTTTGCTCTCTGTGGGACCAGGAGCATAGAACAGCTGCCTGCAGTGTTGTTCCAACAATGGCTGCTGTGTCATGAGAGAGAGAGAGCCCTGCAGCCGCTTGTGTACTGTAGCATACAAAAAAAGAGAGACTAAAATAGAAGCTGTTTCTGGTTCTTGTCTTTCTTTCTCTTTGTTCATCCTGCTGTAACTTATTATCTGTTTCCCAGCAGAGGAAAGAGATACTCTGACCTGAGATACCCCTGTCAGAGAGAGACACCGAAGCAGAGAGACCAGGGTTGCCATGAATGACAGTTTCCAGCCCAAACACAACTTAAAGGGATATTTCACTTAAAAAAAAAAACTTTTTGTCATTGTATCATCTAATCGGGCTTTTGGGAACAGCCAGGACACTTCATTCAGTATTTAGATATTTGATATTCATTTTCCCCCTTCCAGGACCTTCCTATACAAACCCATTACAACTTCAAAATCCATTTTAACCATGATAGATTCAATGAAAACCAGGGCCATACCCAGAAATGAGGGTCAGGGTAGGCGAAATGCCAGCCGAAATGCCAACGAGCTGATCAAATCCAAGCAACACTCTAGAGGACAGTAGCCCACCTTTCAGGTAAAGGATGGCCCAAATCCCCTCCCCTGCCCAGAACAAAAGGCGAGCAGGAACAAAAGGCAAGCAGAATTCAATTTACATCCCAATGAATGAGCTGGCCGCCTTCCCCAGCAATAGCATACCAGAATGGGCAAGGAACGGGTTGAGCAACATTCTCTCAGTTAGCTGGGCTTTTGGGGTGCTTTTAGAGGGGCTTTATTTTAATTTTTCAACAGGACGGCAGGACTTGATCCAAAATAAATATAAGGCGATCGCCTTTTCGCCTTAATGGGCGGTACGCGCCTGATGAAAACAACTGTCCTTTTTTCTGGTGACTCCTGACACCCTCTGAATACGTGAGCAGGCCGTGTTTTTTCGATAACTTTTTTCATTTATATTTTATATTCTTTTATTGTATTTAATAATTTTCATTTCCCCAAAAGATTAATAGAAATCAATGAGAAAATGTATCGAAAACACACGGCCTGCTCACGTATTTGGAGGGTGTCAGGAGTCACCAGAATCAGAATCTTTTCATTGAATCTATCATGGTTAAAATGGGTTTGTATAGGAAGGTCCTGGAAGGGGGAAATGAATATCAAATATCAAAAACTGTCCTGGGTGTTCCCAAAAGCCTGATTAGACGATAAAATGACAAAGGTTTTTTTTTATATTGAAATATCCCTTTAAAACCAGCCCAATTCAATAAAAAAAACAGCCCAATTCGGCAAAACACACGTAAAACCGCAGAATCGAGTTTGAAGCGAAAAACCCAGGCCTACAGATGCAATATAATAACTAGTAACTAACCATACACAATAAAACAACCCGACAATGACACTCTACGTGCAGCTGCACCCCCATTGGACTGATGGGTATCCATCCATCCATCAAATAAATATCCGGTCTAGAGTGGATACGGGAACAGTGCATGCATGTACCGGTATGTGTGTGTACATGTGACTGGATACAGTGAGTAGGTGGTTTCTAGACCGGATGAGAGCACTGAGCAGTAGAAAGAAACCAGCAACTGCAACACTGATTACAGCCTCTTTTGTCTCCCCCTCACCTATATCAGTGGTTCTCAACCATTTCAGGTCGCGACCACCGTGACGAGCACTAAGAGTTAAGGCATTAAATAGCAGATCTACATACTCACAACACCTCGCAACGCGAGGCGTTGTGAGCATGTAGATCAGCTATATTCACAATTTCCGCCTCTGATATTTGACAATTTGGCCAATGTTTAATTTGTCATTTTAGAGGTATTAAAAGGTCCTGTGTGCAGATACCCTTTATACACTTAAACTTCATGTTGGGTTGTTTACTGTTGAGTGAGATAATCCCCTGGGGACCCCCCCAAAATAATTTGCGTCCCGACCCACATGTTGAGAACGACACTAACCTATATCTACGGCACTGTCCTCTCTTTCCTCAGGTTTGTCGTGCGCAGCCGTTCTGCCGCCTCGCCGCGGGTCCTTCTACGTGGAGAGTGGCACGGGCATGACGGTAGGCAGCGTGCTGGCCTTCTGGTGCCGCGAGGGATACCAGCTGGTCGGCAGTGACAAGATCTACTGCAGCGTGAGGAACGGCAAGCCGCAGTGGAGCAACTACCTGCCCGTCTGTGAAGGTAATTTGCAGCTTATAGCTGAGGGTTTTCCCACAAATCCCAGGTTTGGTCCAACCCAACAGTCCTCGTCTTCTCCAGGTGATTTCCAGTGGTAGACAAAGTATTCAACCCCAGTACTTGAGTCAGTTAGCACTTGAATTTGGGGGTCCTTGAAATTAAAGCCGATCAAACTCAAAGATTCTAGTTCTACATTTGGTGGGAGTTTAGATTGGCACAAAGTCAGTAAAAAACAAAAGTTTTAAAAAATGGACCAAGGATGCATGCAGGCTTGCAGAAAAACAAGATTTTAATTGGATCCGAAAAATGTCAAAATATACAAATGAAGAAAATACAATCAAACAATTTAATGAATCAGTCAGCCTCTCTCCAGGTCAGCCTTCACTCCAGAGCGGAGCTGTTTCCCTTATATACTCTCCTGACTCCACCCATCCATTTCTAATACACCAACCACAGAATAACCGCCCAAGATCCTCCCCATGTTCTAACCAATCAGCTAACAGGATTAACAGGCACCAATTACCCAACTAGGCTTCAGCAGGCCGCTCCCCCATGAGAGCTAGCCTGACTTCGTAGTGTGATCGGGCCAATCAGTGACTGCATTTGAACTGAACAGTGTAACGCAGTCACTGATTGGCCCGGTCTTCTTCCAGCAGATAAACAAAAAGATTCCAGTCACAACAGAGTGTGCACCTTCTGTGCGACCGGGAATCTACAAGTTTCAAGCATAACAAACATTTGTACATTTCAATATGAACGCGTAGCCCACTGCTGGAAAAAATAGAGAGAAATGTGTCTGCAAGAGGCTGCTCTGTGACAGAGTTACAGTAGATTAGTGTATAATATATGACAATATATTATACACAACAACCCATTTTACGGCTCAGGAACATTCAAATGTCAAGTGTGATCAGTGTCTTGCGAGTTTACACTATATCCAAGAGGTCAAAGCAAACTATTGCTCCTGCTACATTTTCATTCGTCATCATTTATCAAATATCTTAACCATTGTTCCAAAGGGACATCCCTATGGACAGAGGGAGATACTAGACTTTTGAGGCCATCAGGCTGTGGCAGTGAGTCACTCTGCTACACACAGTAACCGGTAGAGTCGTCGGAAAGAAACTTGCAGAGATGTTTATTCTTATATTTGTTTGACTGAGAATAAGGTTAGAAATAACTTTAGGATTACGCATATCTTTCTGAGGTTTAGATTAGGAACAGGGTTAGGTTTTGGCACCGTTTTACTGAGGTTAATTTAAGGTCAGGAATAAGGTTAGGTTTAACCGTTAGGCATTGTTTACAGAGGTATATAAGGATATTAAGGATCTCAATGGAAAATAACAAATAAGCCTTGCCTTACCCGAGTTTCCTTTTAGTTGACATTGTATCAGTGAACCGTACTGTCATGAAACTGTACCTTTTCCTATCCAAAACTTCTATCAATTAAGGCATAAACCATCAGCCCAGGCGAGATTCTTTCCGGCGACTTTTCTAGTATTCCTACACGCGTGCCTAGTAGGCAGGATATAAATACACATACCATGTTTTAACAAATCTCTTATTCTTTTTGTCTTTTCCGCTATGACTCATCACTCCCACACCGGCCACAGCCATCCCCAGGCCGGAGGACCGGGGCCTGCGCGTGGCGGTGTTGGCCTCGGTGGTCAGTGGAATCGTCATCCTGGCCATGTCCCTGTCCTTCCTCATCTGCTGCCTTCAGGAACGCAACGGGCGACAACGAGCCAAGAGAGAGGGACGGACCAGGTGATTGACCAGTGTTCACGCGGTGTCCATTTTGCTCTAATGTCACCCGCAGGCAGTGGTGTAAAGCAGTGTTTCTCAAACATTTACATTTCAAGGTCTCCCCTTAAAGGGATATTCCACTTTCAACAGGGAGCAGTGGTAGGGCTTCTCTCCACACACACACCCATTGTAACTTCAAACTCCATTTAAACCATGATAGATTCATTATAAACACCCATTATTTTTTCTAGAGACTAATTTTACCTTCCTAATACGTGAGCAGGCCGTGTTTTTTCGATAACCTTTTTCATTTATTTTTAATAATTATTTGGAAAAAATGAAATACAAAAAAAAAATTATTAAAAATAAATGAAAAATGTTATCGAAAAAACACGGCCTGCTCACATATTAGGAGGGTAGTATGAGTCACCAGAAAAAATAATGTGTGTTTTTAATGAATCTATCATGGTTAAAAAGAAGTTTGAAGTTACAATGGGTGTGTGTGGGGAGAGGCCCTGGGCCTGGAGGGCCTGGTAACATTGACATCAAATATCTAAATATTCAATCAAGCTAATTAAAAACTGTTCAGGGTGTTCATAAAAGCCTGATTAGATGATAAAATTACCACAAAAAAAAAATTGAAAGTGAAATACCCCTTTAACTCTACAAATGGACCCGTCAGGGTCCTTCTGAGGGCTTGTTTCCATTGTGGCCCAGTGTGTGTGTTTAAAACACATCAATATAATTTTGTGTCTGATTATCGCTGATGATGATGATGGTGATGACGGATGTTTTTAATAATTAAGTTTTGAAATTAAGGTATCATGACACGTGTATCTCTCTGGCGTCTCTCACCCCCAGGCGTCGGGACAAGCGGTCATCCCGGCGTAGCGAGTGTTGGCTGGAGAGGGAGGAGGGGGAGTGGGATGCGTTCCCAGCTCCGAAGATCTTCCATCTCTCTCAGAGGATGGACCCCCGGTTGGCCCCCGACAGCCCACTGTACCTGACTGGACAACTCACTGGATACGAGAACAGAGGATACCAGAGGTAACCATGAATAGACTGATGCCTCGTTTTTGGGGTCTGGTCTCCAGTCCGGGGACGCTGTGGGCGCTGGGGCCGTGTTCTCTCCTCTGCGTCATCAGTGCCCATACCCTAGGTGGGGTTGGATGTTCTCCCCGTGTCCCCTAGGGTAGGTAGGTACCCTCACAAAAAGTAATGCAGTAATCCTGGTCTCTATACTGCCTCCCCCTGGTCAGCCTGATGGAGGTGAAAGGAACTGGTTGGAATTAGGGGTGTAGTGTAACAATACATTTTAACAACGATACGATACGCATCACGATACATGATTGGTTCATTCATGGCAATACGATACGATTCGATTCAATGTTTTAAAATCAATATAGTAACTATTTAGAAGAAATTCAATCTGTGTGAAACGTGTCAATAGTGCAGGTTTTTAAGGGAAAAATCTATTATTAGGCATATAAATAAGTAAACACTGTGATTCTCTAGCAAATACATGGACATTATATTTCAAGTTAACACATATGGACAAACCCGCACCTTGACATGAACACAGAGATTACACACATTTATCGATAGACTAAGAGTAGCTATATGGAATGGAAAAGTAATTAAACCCCTCTCTTTCATTTTCCTTCTTAAAATTGCTAAATACAAGGCACAAATACTTAGTTTCCATACAATCAATTATTTGCACTGCAAAACGATTCGATACCGATTATCTGCATTGTAAAACGATACCGATACGATACAAAGCCAAAGCGGTATGACAACGATATAGTAGATCATCGCAAATTAAAATAGATTTTTCGATTCAGTTACGATATCGTTACACCCCTAGTTGGAATAATGTGTTCCTCCCACGTGCTATGTCCTACCGTGGAAACTCCCCTTGTCAGGTGATAAGAAGCGGCCTGCTCACTCTTCACGCATTGAAGGAAGCATGAGCTCAGTTCGGGGCTTTCCCCAGGTTGGCAGAGGGAGAGTAGCGCCTAGGATTACAGCTTTGGCACTGGGTGAAAAATGGGTTTTTTTCATCCGTTGAGTTCAACTGACCTTTTTTGTAACCTTTTCTGATTGGAAAATATCATGTTCAATCAGACAGGATTGGTCATGCTTCACTTGACATCACAATAATATAAATGGTAAAACAGAATTCATTTCCCAGTGGATTCCTCGTGACTTGTGTCAGTGCAACGGTAGGGCAACCACAGTATGTGACGTGATGATTTTGAAGATTACGAATGGAGTTAAAATCTTTCGGCGGCTGAGAGTATGAGACCAGGATGACCGCCACTTGCAGTCTTAGGATTGAATCCCACCACTGCCTTCCTAATGTGCTTATCCTTCACACCTACTGTTCACTGTCTCCCACTCAACCTTCTTGAAAAGTTGAAAATCAAGAAAATCGGAGAAAACAAATGCTTTGAAATGTGTTGAATATAACACCAATCCTTTCTCTCGCTCCCTCTTTTCTTCCAGGAGTCAAGAGAGTTTGTTGAAGGCGCCGCTCCCAGGCCTGTACCGCTCGGACTCCCAGCTCTACCCCCACGTTGTCCTGCAGCGAGTACCCACCCCAACAGCACCGTCTGCCCCCTCTGCTCCCATGTACCTCCACCTCCCCTCCTCTTCCGCCCCCTCGGCGTCCAACACGGCCGCTCAGCCACAGACACATATAATGCCTCCCTACTCTGCCTCCAGTTACCCGCCCAATGCTAATGCCTCTGCCGCGCCTCCCTACCCTAACCCTGCCCCTGCACCTGTTTACCACAACCCTAACTCAACCCACCAGCGGCCATGGCAGTAGGGAGATCGTTGTCATCTAAAGTGGACGACGAGGAAGCCTAGTTAACATCAACAGCAGATTTGAGAGAACGTTTATTTTTGTTTATTTTAAATAGGTCAGTATAGAGAGAGAGACAGGAGACCAAGGGCAGAGCAAGAGAGGAGAGACAAGACAGGGGTCGGAATCGAGCCTGGGTCCTCGTGCTTGCGAGGAGAATACATTTGGCATGTGTTCACTAGCTGGCTGAGCCACCAGGCACCCAAAGGGAAGGATTCTTTCTGTCGCTGTTGTGTTATCACACAATCCACTCGGAGGAGGAAGTACGAGGAAGAGCCTTGTGAGAAACGTGTCCAGATTTGGCCTGCTTGGACACTCTGAGGACATCTCGAGGCATGGTTTGAAGAGACTGGGAAAGGGGACTTCGATTACACCTTTGTTGAAACGCAAAGTCTTAATGTTTATTGTAGTCCAATGTCTCCCTTGTATGGCGGTGGATAAGGTTACTGTAAAAACTGATCTTAGGGCTAGGCTGTGTAATATCTCAAATCCTTCCCATGATTTTTTTTTTAAAGCAACGGTTTTTTATGTCTACTTTTTTAAGGAAGGAAGGAAATTAAGGAATCCTTTTTAGCTAACATATGAACAAGCTAGTCTTCTGAGAGCCTATAACCTAGATTTCAAGAAATCCTTTTCTTTAACTATTAGTGACTGACTGCAGGCGGTGGGCAAAAGATTGGTTCTGAAGCTACAGCTAAAGAGGCTGTATGTCTGAACTGTAACCCTAATCCCTTTACCGTGCACTACTTTTAACATAGCCATATGTAATGAAAGATTTATAGAGATGACTCTTGCACTGTACATAGCCGCATCTACCCTGCACTACTATGTGGGGAAGAGGTTGGCACAGTTAGTGAAAGCACTGTGATTTAACTGCTAATATTGCTGCTAGAGCTACAAGACAAACCATGTGTACAACAACAGACCGGAAAAGTGTGTTGTATAGTGTGTTGCTATATATATAGCAATGGTTCTCAAACCCTCTCAAGGACCAGTGGTTCTTGAGGGGGTTCCAAGGGGTCCCCATGCAGAGAAATTAGTTAATTATCCATGGTCAAATATAAACGATTAGAGAACCAGTACTATAGAGGGGCATTATGTTTATCACTTTTTAATCAGCCTTTCATGCTCGCCAAAACAGCTGTGATAATTCTGCTTCAGAGCTGCACTGTATGGTTTTCACCTATAGCTACTTTCCTCTGTTTGCCAGAGATTATTTTGTGATGTAATTATATCCCCAGCTTGTCATACCTTGTTTTGTCTGCCATTTTATTGGTCAAATGGTCAAACTTTCAGGACCATATCTTTGCTGTTTGATTTTCTTTTTTTCTATTTTGGGAAATCTTTTGACAATTCTTGAACATTCTTTTTTCTTTTTTTTTTTACATTTGGGGAAAACTTTTACCTATAAATGAAAGAATAAAATATAAAATAGGGACACCAAGTTGAAAGTCACAGATTCCCTTTTCCATGTCAGTCCTGACTCCTGGACATAATATGTGGGTGTACATTGTCCACAGTGTGGATACAGATCAGTCATCAAATAGGTGGGGGTTTTCCGCATCAGGATAATTCGGATGGCAGATGCTGTACAGTGTGTATCACAAAAGTGTGCACTGTATTAACTTTTAAAGACAGTCTAGTGCCCCAGTCCCTGATTGTAATGTTGTATGCAGCAAACCAAACCCACCAGGTACAAGCAGGTTAAAACTTCCAAATACTGTTTTGACAAGATCTATCATCTGTTTAGTGACACTGGTCAATCTACTTGTCATACTGTGCTAAAGATGAATTTAAAAGGAAATGCATAAGCGTTGTTTCCCCTAGAACGTTTCATTTTCTCTTAGCAAGACAGGGCTAGTAAAAAAAACTGCCATTTGTTGAAATATTTAAATGGCAGCAAGAGATCACTTCTAATACAAAAAGGAGGATAACTTGTTCTCGAAGGATAAGTTGGAGGTTTGAATTTCACTTACAGGATAAATTTACTCTTCTTTGTTTACTAATTTTGTGAATTATTAACTTTGGCGCAATCACTGTTGCTATTGGTTTAAATTTGGTATGGGTTTTTTATTTTTATTTTAAGTCATCACACTAATAAATCTGCACTTTATGGGCTTTTGGGTGGGTTTACAGTGGCATGGACTTACAGTCCTAACTAGGCCTATTCCTTGCATACTGTTTGTTGTACAAAAAAAAACGTGACTGACTGCCATGAAAACTGAATAAAGTGATTTTTGTTTATCTGAATGTTTTGATGATTTTGTCTGTCTTTTTCCACATAATATTATTGTTACTACAACACTGGTCGTTTTTCTGTCTTGCAGAGTGATGGATTGGCCAGACTTTGCGTGACACTTGTGCCACTGTACCAATATAAGGGATAGCACTCGCAATATCACTCCATTCTACCACTTTATATTCCTTTTGATCTGGTGTGCTCCTGCTCTGTGTGAAATGTTGCACTGGACAGTGCATCTGAACATACCGGAGACTAACAGCTATGCTGCTGTGGCAGCGGGGCACAAGATGTACTCCTTTGGAGGGTACAGTCGTGGACATGAATACAACAACACAGATCAAATAGATGTGCTCATCTTCAACACGGTGTCTTTACGCTGGATGCTGCTGCCTGCAGTGACAACTGAAAGACAGAAACGTCCCCTCGATGTTCCCCCCATGCGCTACGGTCACAGAGCTGTGCTGATTGAAGATACCATCTACATCTGGGGAGGGTGTACATGGGATGCCAAATTTTGCACCACGCTTTATGCATTTGATGTCAACTCCCACAGATGGTTCAAGCCCAAGATTTCTGGTACCGTTCCAGAGGGGAGGTGGGGCCACTCAGGATGTGTCTTGGGGAAGGTTGGATATATTTTTGGAGGATCCTCAACAACTGAAGTTAGAGAGAACTGCTTTAATGACATGTACAAGTTGGACTCCACAACAATGGTATGGTCTTTAATTAGCACTAGGGGGACTACGACACCTGCTTCAGCATGTCACTCTGCCACTATCATCGGGACAAAGATGTTTGTATTTGGGGGCTTAAACCCCAAATCCAAAACCCACAACAGCATTAGAGTGTTTGACATAGAGACAAACTGCTGGCTGAGCATTCCTTCTGCACAGATTCCAGAACGACGCAAGCGCGAGGGTCATTCAGCCTTTGCCTACAATGGAGAGCTGTACATATTTGGTATTTGGGAAAACTTTCATGATCTGTGGAAATTCAATTCAAAGACCTTCTCTTGGAAGAAGGTTGAGCCCAAGGGGAAAGGCCCATGTTGGAGGATGTGCTGTTGCATGGTGGGAGATCGTGTCATCGTCTTTGGAGAATCCAGACCCAATGACCTGTACATCTTAGACTTAAGTACTAGTCTGAAGACGTTATGCAAGCTAGTAGTTATTCAGTATGGTTTGGATAATCAGTCGGGACTCCCACACGATATCAGGTGGGAAATGGTAGTCATGACTACCAACAGCAATCCAGGCTCGCTTCATCGGCACAGGAATGTGATCAGTGATGCCAACCAAGCAACTTTCATACAGTAGAATAGTGATCTACTAACAACTGAACTGCGCAAGGGCAGGCATGGCTGCAAAGGAGAATATCTCTGAGAATAGAAACCTCTAGAATAGAATCTGCTCGTGTTGATCTCCAGCAGGAATGAATGTCAAAACAAAGAAATGCTTTGGGAAAAGCTATGGACATTTTGTGAAACATGTTAAGGAGACAAACTGGGAGTAGGAGAGGAAAATATAACACAGGTGGAGACCTTTGTGTTTTTTTTTGTTTTTTTCTTGTTGCCCGTTATCTTAACTTTTTCTTTTACGCCTCTGTCATGTTAGAGGCAGTATTAAAGCAAGCAGTAGATCAGGGGTTCTCAAACATTTTGATTTCAAAGACCCCCGTAACTCTGAGAGTGTATAAATGTTTGTACATTCTCAGAGTTAGACCCTCCTCAAGGAACTCTGAGGTTCCCTGGAACACCACTTTGAGAACCACAGTAGAAGATGCTGCATTTATTACCTATGCCTTTAAAATCTGTGGAATACATTATCTCCAGAAATCATGGATGCAACATCTTTAAGCAGTTTGAGTACTTATCACTTCAATCTAGCTTTGAATTAGAACTGCACTCTGTTGAGGTGCCAACTTGCACCTAGTGCCCAAGTACTTGTGAGCCAGCAGAGTGTGCCATGAGGTGCACTCGCCACTGGCGATGCCAGTGACATCACCACTGGCATCACCAGGAATGCTGGTCCCTCATTGGCTGTTAATGATGACGTTGCCAGAAATGCTGGTCCCTGATTGGGCTACGGGCTTAAACACACACAGCTACCTACCTACATACGCAGCCGAACGCGGTACTTGCACGCTCTGCTGCCGCAAGTAATTAGTATGGGGATTTATTTGTAATGAACAATGTTTTTCTTAAATCTTTTTGTTCATTGCTTGTTCATTGTCTTAACCTGTTCTTTTTCTTTCTTTTTTTCTGTAGCACTTTGAACTGCATTCTTATGTAGGCTATGAAGAGTGCTATTATCATTATAAAGTTCATTTAATAGTTAGGCGGGAAACTGAGAAAATAGTTCAGCTGATACAAGCATGACATTCGACACAGAACCTTTTTGAGCGGTGCTAACTGCTCCCACATGTGGCTTTGTGTGTATGTATGGTCCGTAATGTTCCGCGAAGCAAAGCATGTATGGGCATAAAGATCTACCCAACTGGCACTCCAACATGGAACATCATATATGGGCATAAAGATCTGTCCTCCATCACAGCAGACATGTGCAACAGGTTGAAAATTGAGAATGTGCACTTCAATGACAAGACCTGGTGCCATGTCAACATCTTGGAGTGCACTGACTCAATGCACTCCAAGACAATGACATTGAGTTCTTATTATCTCATTTTGACTTGTTGGCTTGTGGACCCATGTTCTACCTTGCTATGCAGACATCATACCTCTGGGGAAAAGGTAGGGACAGGGAGGCACTCAGCTAGAACCTACCAAGGCTACCATTGATATTGTGACTTCATCACCATTCTAAATTAATAACTTAACATTTCACTCCACGCTATCCATGATTACAAAAAGGATTGAAATAAAACGTAGATACAAATATTGTGTCATACTTTTGACTGTACCCTACCAGTCAAAAGTATGGACAGTATAGTTGTAGCTGCAGTTGATTATCCATTACGCAATCCATGTAAATAAAAGCTTGATAGAAGTTTCTTTAAGACCATTTAAAAAAAAGGAACACATCCCATGTAAAATGTAAAACAACATTTACTTTCAAAAACCTTTATCTTCCTTTCCTGAAGTACAGCAGATGAGAACAATTTGCACATAGAAACGTTACATGGATCATCTGTTGACTAAAATCACAGAGCGCATCCCAGCAGTTTTCAAACACACTAGATGCAATAATAAATATCCCAAACTGTACTACAGTTTGTCAGTTAGGGCCAAAGTAAGCACAAAACAACTGCTTTGTTGTTACCCATTTAAAGGATGCAATATCACATTGTTGGTAACCAGAGTTTACACGTGTGGTGTTGGATGGATGGACAGACATGTTCTCATTCCCTGGAGTTCAGTGTAGATTACCTTCACAAAGAGTTATGTAACGTGACTGATATGTGAACATACAGCATAGGCATACCATGGCTCGGTCCTTTAGTGCACATTCATCATGAAAAACAAAGTCTATTTCACACGTTCAAGCATTATGGATACATAAAGTTTGAAATATATTTTTAAAAAAATCGAACCATGTGAGAAAGACATGGGATGGCAGCCGACACCGGATATCTCAGCTTTACAAACATAAACAGAGTTTACAGAACCTCTTCTAGCAGCAGGGAACATTGGAGTTAGGACTGCTTCCGCAGGCAGACCTACTCTAGGCTGTTCACTGATTCAAATCCTCACAATTGACTTCAATATCTTTTTGCATTAACCCACCGCAAATAAACCATGGAGTGGGTAGCTATGCCTTTGGTACTATCTACATGGTTCCATTGTGCCAAGCAAGGCCGTTCAGCCGCAGAAGAGTAAACCGAATCCAGCTTGTAGTGTGCTCAACCAAAGTCCTTGAGAAAACACTGAAGAAAGAGCGAGGGAGTATGAGGAGCCAGAGCGTTCCCTAAAGAGGCCAGTGAATATCATCGAAGTCTACTGTTTGACCCAGGTTTGCGTCCGTCTCCAGCAAGCTCATGATGACGGCCATGGCCGCGTCGTCGCTGCTGAAGTTGCACAAGCCTGGCACTACCATGCTGTCCAAGTCCACCTGGGATGCTTCACCTGGACGAAACAAGAGCATGAAAGAAATAAGACTGCTGTTCTAGACTTAGTGGTGTATAGACCAGCAGGTTTCAACCCTCTTCATGTCAACGCCCATTATTTATTCTGCATTTGAGCCACGACCACCATTTGATGAGATTTAGCCTCTCTCTCAGACCCAAAAGAATTGAATATTTTGTTGTCATTGGATAAGATTTTGTCCATAATTCCATTCATGCTTCTATTGATGTTGGTGCCATAGAAGAGATATGTTGGTCAAAATTATATAGGCCTTTATTATATATAGAGAGAGATGCATAACAATAATCTAAATTTAATTTAGTGTAAAATTATCATTTTACGCAATCGAGAGTTAAAGATCTATAAGGGTCCATTTGTTTAACAACTCTCCCATCATTTAGCTGGGGACCACCTGGAACCCCCTCAAGGACCACTGGTGGTCCCCAGACCACTAGTAGGCTATAGAATATAAACATTTGATATGATACATAGTAGTATATCCCATGACTCCAGATCCACCACAAGCCTAGATTGTGATGCAAAATAAAATCTCATGACACACCTGTCGTTTCTGCTGGAGATTTGCTGCTAGGGGTTGCTGCTGATGACCCAGACGAAGATTCAGCTTCTTTACTGGCCACCTAGAATCAGGGGCGTCACAAGGGGGGGGGAAGCGGGACTGAGTTACTAGGGCCCAAGGTGAAGGGGCCTTAATTATTTTATACTTTAGCTAGCAGACCTACAAGCTCACAGCGCGGCACCGAGTGCCGCGCTGCGAGCTTGTAGATCTGCTATTTTTGAAAAGTCTTGAAAATGTGTGCAAATCTTTGAATATATGTATTTTTTTAAGCGAACATTTTTAACTAAAATCTTGCTTCTGGGGGGGTCCCTGGGACTAAATCTTTGAGATGGGGGTCCGTGGCCAAATACATATCATTTTGGGGGTCCTTCACAACCCTTAGAAGGATTTGAAATATTCAAAGACTTGCACAAATGTTCACGATTTTGAAAAAAAAATAGCAGATCTACAAGCTCGCAGCGCGGCACTCTACAAAGGTATCGGTATGAAAATGTACTTAAAGTGCCAAAAGTAGAAAGTACTCCCAGGTTTTCAAATGTATAAAATGTATAAATCTCTTTGGAAATAGAAGATCTACACGACGCATTGTGAGATCACCTATTTTCAAATGGCCGAAATGTATTGTAACGTTTAGCAGACTGAGTGAGGCAGTTCGCTCCAACCGGGACGCGAACCCCAGCCCCCCACTCAGCAGACGAGGAAGCAACCCGCTGCCCCAAGAAGGCTAGCCCGCTTGGCGGAGCAAGTTACGGCCTGATCTCTTGCTGGGTCGTTACACTACCCCCTCCTCACAGAAGCGCGCCCTCGCGCTTCACTGCACACGGCCGGTCCCTCACGTCCCTCACGCGAGGGCACGCTCCACGGGTTCGCCCGTCTGACACCAATGTAACGTTTAGCAGACTGAGTGAGGCAGTTCGCTCCAACCGGGACGCGAACCCCAGCCCCCCACTCAGCAGACGAGGAAGCAACCCGCTGCCCCAAGAAGGCTAGCCCGCTTGGCGGAGCGAGTTACGGCCTGATCTCTTGCTGGGTCGTTACAGTATATACAGTACTGAAGGGCTTAAGTGGTAAATGTATGTTCTACCACTTTTTCGAGTCACGTGTTCAAATACTGGATTCTGATTGGCTAAATTCCGGAGGTTATGAGAGGACTACTGCCGCAAAGTTGTGTGTCCGAGATCAATGCGCCTCAGTGTACATCCGGGGACTTTCCCCCAACCAACAAATGAAGGTCGCAGCGGTCCTATGTTTACTAACGTGCGTACTATCGTCGCCGATTTATTTGGATCCAATGCAATCCGCCAACTTTAAAGCCCCTTTTCTCTGAACCTATGCCTTTCTGGAAGCGAACAGCCTCTATTTACGGCCGGAACGGTCCTTCTAACTGACGTTAGCTTAGCTGTATGCTAGACATCTTTCTCTGCATGGAGTTGGCGTCATCTGGTGGTGAGTAGAAGATGTTTGTGGAACTATTTGCTGTCGTCGCGGAAGTTTTATAGGCAATAATGATTGTAACTTAAGATCCTTGCAAGTTACAACTATGTGTTTTCTTTCATGTATACGGGAAAAAGTGGTAGAAAAGCTATTTACCACTCGGGGTCGGACATTATGCTCTCATAATGTCCTGAGTGCGGGTGTTATCGGACTCGGCTGCGCCTCGTCCGATAACACCCGCACTCAGGACATTATGAGAGCATAATGTCCTCTCACTCGGGGTAAATTGCTTACTTTTGTAATAATAATCTAAATCTAAAAAGTAACTAGTAACTAAAGTTTTCAAATAATTGTAGTGGAGTAAAAGTATAATATTAGCCTCTGAGATGTAGTGGAGTATAAGTAAAAGCACTGAAAATTGGAAAAACTCCAGTAAAGTACCTCAAAATTGTATTTAAGTACAGTACTTCAGTAAAAGTACTTAAAGGAGTAGTTCACCCCCAAAATGACTTATTTTCTATTAATTACTCATGCCATGGAGACTTGAGTTCAATAATATTTTTTTGTTTTTTTTCGTCGCATTCCTAATACAATAATTTGATTGCAATAAGTGTAGCCCCATTGATTACGGATGGGGACCCAAATGCATTTGGAATCAATGGGGGTAAATGAACGATAATCAAATTGTTGTCTTACGAATCCAAGAAATACAAAACAATATTATTGAACTCAAGTCTCCATGGCTTGAGTAATTAATATAGAAAAAGTCATTTTGGAGGTGAACTACTCCTTTAAGTTACTTTACCCCTTTGCAATATGCCATTGCTTACACAGTAATATGCATTGTGTTTGCGTAACACAGATAATGGTGATCACTTACAGTCCTACTAGTTTGTGGGGGTGCTAATTTATCCTGGATAGGAGCGAAGGGGCTGGCAGCTCCGCTTGATGGAGAGGAATTCAGTCTGCTTGGACACAGAGGGAAACAGAAGCCATAATAAATGTTTTTGTTGTTCTTTTTTCACTCCCTTGTTGATTATATGGGCAATGTGTGCACCGTGGTGTGCCTTAGGCTTAGAATACTGTACAAACAAACGAAACACACCTGTTGGAGTCAATTAACTCATTTGCAATGTGGGTCCCAATGCTGCCAGCATAGATCATTGTATCAGACTCATTGGAGATTCCTGGAATTATGGGCGGAATCCATTTAGTGTCATCTAGGAAGAGATGTTGAGAAAGGACCGTAAGACCATTAAATAGTCCATCAAACGTAAAAAATAAATAAAACTAATAAAGAAAAAATAAAACAGACCATAGACGTCTCCTCTTACCCTGTAAGGCTTTTGAATTGCCAGGCTGTTCCCTTTCCTCTGTGTGGCAGGGCCCCCTATAGGTAGGATGTAGCAATCACGTTAGCATACTCAAATATTTTACTGCTGCGATCCAATAGACAGGTTTCTTGTTAACAAACATTGAGACTAAATGCACAGCTGACTGTATCATGTAATCAATTCCGTCCAATCCCCAAACCTGTTGTTTTGGGGAGCGCTGGTTTCATTGGCTAATTTTGGTACGGACCCTGCGCACGCATCTAGTTTTATCAGTGTAACGTGGACCAGAAACCTGTCTATAGCGCTACCTGAAGCCATATGGCATGCATTAAACATTGGATATCTTATTAACAATGGCAGTATATAATATACTGTCAGCTATATATTATATAGCTGTTTCCAAACATATTTAAAAAGTAATTTATTTAGTTGTATTATTATAATTTTTCTGTTTACCATTTTCTCTCCCCAATTTACTGGCTATGCCAATTGATTCCTCCCCACACAAATGTGTGGTCACCTACTGGCTCACCTGCCGGTAGGTGTATGTTTAGTGACAAATATCACCCTCCCCGGGCCAGCTTCCCGCCCCCGAACGCAGGCCAATTCAGGCTTTTGCAAATCCCGCCCCATTCTGCCCTGTTACTATGGTGGGACATTAACCCTGGGCAGATTGTTTTTATAGTGGCAGTGAATGGGATTTTTTTATTTTTTCATAGCCTCATTACAGCTATATAAAGTACCAAAGGAAAAACATCTAGGTGATATTAATAAAAAGGGAAGACAAAGGTACAGTAGTTACATTGCAAAACAGGGGGTTTCCCTGAAAATATATGTTTTAATTTGTTTAATCCCAGTGGGACAGAATCACCCATTGCAGATTCTTTTATAGTGGCAGTGAATGGGATTTTTTTATTTTTTCATAGCCTCATTACAGCTATATAAAGTACCCCAAAAAACACATCTACGTGATATTAATAAAAAGGGAAGAAAAAGGTACAGTAATTACATAGCAAAACAGTAGTTTTCCCCCTGAAAATATATGTTTTAATTAGTTTAATCCTCTGGATCAGAGAGAGAATAGAAATAGAAAGAAAAAGCGCATTGCATCTTGGGTAGGAAGAGGACAGCCAGATTATAGTTCTCCTCACATAATAGGCTGGCTTTTCGTAATTCTGCCAATTTAAAATATATGTACCCAATCGTAACTCTTAGTTACATTGATAAGGTCCATGTGAACTAGTCTGTTGAAGCTTATTCATTACACTGATCGCAAACACTATGGTCGCGAGCGGCCTGGCCGTGCTCCGCAGTGCGGACAGCCGGTGAAAGACGGCTGCCACTTTCTCCGACTGCAGAACTCCACCCCCGCTTGCAAAAAGTGAATGTATTTTTCTGGTTGGCCAGTCAGGGAGTCTCAGGGACCAATCAGAAGGCTGACAAACGGTGAATTGTGTTCGTATAGACGCTTGACAAAAGTCAGATGCACCATGGTCGATTCAAACCCCCGACCACTTATAGCCACCCGAGCGCTAGTTTAAAAAAAAAAATGTTTTATGAAATGACAACAAAACAATAAAAAACAAGCAATAATAAAGATAAACACTTAGCATATCAAACATAACAATATGTGAACGTTTATTGAAACAATACTTACGGGAGAACTCTGTTTACTGACACGATAAACTCAACATCTTTGGTCCATGGATTTATAAAACTAAACCACTGACTTTGGAGAGAAATGTAGGAGCCATATTTTGTTTTGAACTTGTAGCGGTTGGTTTCAAACTTCTCTTTGCTTCGAAGAACTGCCAAGAGATATCAAACAGTATTGTTATCACAAAGTGTTAAGTGAAGAGTTTGGTTCCATAATTTCTTCCATAATTATAATGACTTTATATGTTCTCATTTTGTTTTGTTTCATAAAGAAGTCTTCATGGTTTTTCAGCTTTACACTGACAAATGGCATGGCTCCCATGACGAATGAACAATTTTTGAAAGAATACCCAATTTCAGTTGAATCAAGCTGAATCACAAGTAAGGGTTGGCAGTGACAGGAACTGCATGAGGGAATTGGACATTGGCATAAATACTAAATTGGGAGAAAAATGGAAAGAAGTGGAAACGTGATAATGGGAAAATATGTCATTGTTGTGGTGCGAGTAAGAAAGTATACATTAAGCTCACCTTGCCTGTGTTTTTCAGCCAGATACTGGAGATCATCCTGGTGGAAGTACTCGTAACACGATGTGCCAAGAAGTTCTTGTGGTAGATAACCTGTGATAGCTGTGGCTCTGGTGGAGAAGAAAGGACATGAACACAAATAAAATAAAAAAAGAACGTTTATTTATAGTTCTTGCCATGCATTAGCACCAAAATAAAGGCTTTTTAACTGTCCCTCAAGAGTGCCTTGTTCTAACTTTTTTTGCAAAAAGAAGAACACCATTTCCTTTATCTTTTACTCTGTTCTTATTTTTTCATCGTTTTGAGGTGGTACCACCACAGTCATACTTTCAGTTCACTTCAATTCAAGTGTAGCACTCTAATGGAATGCTTACTTGCATGCTTCTCCCAGACATATTAATTAAGAAACTTTTTAAATGAGACAAATTAAAACAAACATGCACAGAACAACTGCCTTGAGTAAAATAAAAAAAATCATGTAAAATTCGATTGGGTTACGCACTATGCTCGTGGCATGTGATGTCATCAAGAGATGCACCATTCCTTTTGAGAAACAATGGCAAAGACAGAAAACGTTACGTCAAACGACATAGTGATGAAACTACTGAGGTACTCCAGGGTGTATTCTCACAAACACTTTCAATGCCATTTTTTCCCACAATGGAACAGTGTGTTGAGAAATGACAAGTTCATTCGTTAATTATAAACAGGAGAACAGGGCAGAGCAAATAATGAAACTCACTGTTGGTCCACGAAAGTGAACTTGCCGTCGATACCGCAGCGCGTGACAAACTGAGTGGGCTTGACGTTGACCTCTGTGGAAGGTGGCTGGGGATTGTGGGGATGGACGCGGCACATGGTCACCAAGCAGGTGAGATGAGGGGTCTCTTTCTCTGCCTCACACTCCATATCCAGCAGGCTGGTGGGCAAACTCCTCATGTATCCAGTGCAGTGAACAGTACAGTATCTGTAAGAATCTGTAGACACGTGGAGAACACAAATGAAATGTGTGTCTAGTGCATGTGTATATGTGTGTAGTGAACTTTAGCCTGATGAAGACGTAAAGTCGAAACGTTGCAGTTGCCTACAATAAAAGTACGTTTTTGGAGCATATAAACAGTGTGCGGGCGTTCCTCTCTTTCCATTATCTGATACCTTGATGTCCAGCACCTGGCCTGAGTGTAGGCTTGAGATGTGCACACAATTTTGTCTATGAACATACTTGTTAACGACACCCCATCAAAAATGCAGACATATTTTGATTGTCAGGACATTGTTATAATGCAATAACCCACCCATCTCCCCGACTCCTTCCCCAGTCAAAGTTCAGAGTTTTAATGAATGTAGAATTATGTGCAGGATCTAATTTGCTGCAAATTTATAGGTGACTTAATTTAATTGACCATGTTTAAAACAATATTTGACTTTAAAATAAAAAGTACTCTATCTCACACTTATGCCAGTGTGCCAGTGATCACTGTGCCAATGTTGGCACCCGTGCCTAAGGTTGCCTACCCCTGATGTATAATGATGCTGTCTAAGTGTACAGTATGTGACAATAAACACCTTAAACCTGTCAAGTTGCCCGTATTATTAAAATAGAAGCCTGGGTACTGAGGCTAAGTTGCCCTTGAACTAGCGCAGTGTTCAAGGCTGGGGCAGCAACGATGGGGGGTCTTATCTTTGTCAAATGTAAGAAGTGGGGCTCCAAGGAAAAAGGTTGGGAACCACTGAGCTACGTACATTAATTATAATGATTGCTGCTCTTTGTCCAACAGTACAGCACTGTGATAGTACTGGGCTCCTCCAAGTTAAATTGTACCTCCCCATACAGTTTGAGTTAGTGTCTGGCGTTATACTGTAGGTAGTATGGTTAAAACTCACTACTATCTCACAGCCAGAGGAAAAAGAGAACAGCATATGAATGAGATGAGATGAGAAGTGTTCATTTCACAGAGACAGACTCATATCCACTGCCAATAGGGCAGGTATTGCATCATTTTTAGAGATTATTTTTTTGGGGCTTTTATGCCTTTATTGATAGGATAGTAGACTGACAGGAAATGGGGGGAGAAATGGGGAGAGACGCGGCAAAGGTCATCGGGATCGGGAATCGAACCGGCGACGCTGCCAGGCATCCATGCCTATATGCGCCTGGATCATTAGGCCAGCGGGCGCCTCTGTTGTATCGTTTTTAATCAGTATTGATATTAAGATATATTAATTCTTAAATACAGTAGTCTTCAACATTAACACTGGCTCACTCTGCCCTATTTGTAATGCTGTTGAAATAGATGCATTCATGGAGTCAGAACAATAGTTCACCATCACATCAACAATAATTGTGACCTTGGATATGTAAAGCTTTGTCACCGTGGTTTTATGATACTGAGGTTCGTCATTTTCCTATTTATTGAGTAGGATGTAATAGATACAACCCTTTGAACAGGAATTACTCTGTAAAACTACAAGTAATTAACATTAAAACAATGGTGCCAAAGATATCAGTAGGCTACTAAATATCAGAAATGTATATTTCATAATATTATTATTCACACATTTCTTTCCCTTGTACAATTACTATTTTGTACAAACCATAATCTTGACCTTACAGCCCTTTTAAGTTCATAAGAAAACATTCATTCCACTGATGATTAAATCAGTGCACTTGCTAAGCTGTACCTCTGAAGGGCGCCAAAGCTCAATTTCTTGTGTGAGTGCAAAGTGGGCTTTGAGCTCTCACTTAACCAAACTGACCCAATTCCCAGACTGAGATACAAAGACTTGACATTTTGGGTTTTGACAGACTTTTTTTTTACCCTTCTTAAATGTACAGTATACTACCTACCCTTTCTTCTAAATGTAGGCTACCTACCCTTTCTTCTAAATTAATTTCTTTAAAAATTAAGAATTACTCTCATGGTCTAATAATTATTATTAATAAAACCCTGGACTCATTTGATTAAGCACTAAAAAGGATATGGTCACAAAGACAATGTTAATTGCGACCGAAGGTCTCAGTTTATTTCCGACCGAAGGTCGCAGTTTACTATGAGAAACATCACAGCTTGTCCGTGTAGACGAGTCTATGGGTTTGCCGCTCTGACATCATGCTCTGATGTCACTGTCATGTCACACTAACAGAATCCCTTTTATGCCCATATATGGAGTTACTGGATGTCATCAATATTAATGATGCCCTGTTAGAGAGATCCCAGTGATGCCAGGTGGGACAAATCCATTTTATGCCCATATATGGAGATATGGAGATCCCTGTGATGCCAGGGGAACAATCCCTTTTATGCCCATATATGGAGATCCCTGATGTCCACGTACCTGATGTCCACATCACTGTGGCGCGACCTCGCCCTTTAGGGTGAGGTCACTTGTCGACCTGAGGCGTACTTTCTATTGCATAGTGAACTTGAATTTCAACCTACATTATGCAGCTTTTGTAAATTGAAACAAACTGGTGAGACCGTCACCCGCCATTCGCCAATGAGTCGGATTAGGAATAAATATCTCTTTATGAATCGTGAAGTTGCATTGGCGGTTGTATTTTTTTCTTCACAGTGCCTGGGGATGTCTTTTAGGGTCATCAGTGACGCAGAAAAGGCGTGTGGGAGTCATCATGTGGGAGTGATCATGTCTCTCCCATCTACCCACAATCATCCACTGTAAAAGCTCTCCTTTGTTAGAAAATAACTAGTGTGTCGTTTATATAGGTCGGAAATGTACCGGAAATGTCTCCCTTCTGTTGGCCAAACATACCAGGCATGTGCACATGTAGCAGAGTGACTCACTGCCTCAGCTTGATGGCCTCAAAAAGTCTGGTGAGTGGTCTCTCCCCCAATCCTTAGGGATATTCATTTGGTCTGATGGTCAAGATGTTAGACTTTAATGCGGGGGATTGAGCCCCTGCCCTTTTCCGTGTCTGTAGAAAGTGCCCTCTGCAGACCATGAATGCCGATTTTACTATGGAGGAAGAAATGCAAATGCCCCCTTTCCATGCCATAGAATTGCCTTGTCCAATGTCTCCTGAACTTGAATTCAGCGTCTAATGTTGAAAGAATTGCAATGTTGAAAGAATTGCCCTCTCTGTGTAGAAATCCATGCCTTACGCCCCATCTCCAGTATTCACTTGATTATGCTTAGTTTAGTGTGGTATCAAGTACCGAAAATAGCCGACCTCGAAGCTTGGAGGTCGTCTATTTTGGATAATTTCACCAAAAGCCCCTTTTAGAAATGTCAAATGCCTCTCTAACATTCTCTGCACGTCCCTGAAACATACTGTTGCCTAGAGACAGATTTTGAACCTGTTATCAAGTCTAATGGCTGCATATTTCAACTCTTTGCTCCAGAAGTGAAACATATTGTGCCACCCCACGCACATAAGCACACAATCAATAGCTCAGTAAGTAACTCAACTAGGAACAGCTGGTATACTGCAAAAAAAGTGGCCATAATTTATTGTGTTCTGAAATGGGGCGCAGTACAGAAAATATGCAGCTGTAGAAAAAATACTAAATATTAAAAAGAACCTCCAGTATCTTTTTAATTTAACATAATGTTTTAAAATAGAATTACATTTTCATGAACATCTAGTCCATTAAAACATTTCTAAACTCTTTATTGAAAGCTGAATGTTCATCAATCTTTCAACAATGAAAGTTAATATGGCCTTGGCCACAAGGTCATGCAGCTGTACCTAACCTTTCAACTAAATGTAAGTATCGACAGTTTAAGTGGTTAAATGTTTGAATAAAACACATTAACACAAATCCAACATAGACTGATGACAGTGCTGTCAAACAAGTCTATGAAATCTGTGAAAATCTGCAAAACAATTTTATACAATATGTATTGCTTCATCTCTCTCTCAACTAAGGGGTCCTTGGCCTGAAAACCTTGAAGACCCCTGTTCTAAGTGTACAGTACACCACCTACCTTTCGTCTAATCTACCTGTACCGCTAGCCTACTTTCTTTCTACTGTCTTGTACCTACCCTTTCTTTTGGATGTAGAAGGCAGTGCATGTTTGGCCTCGGGCTTCCCTTGGACTCTGCTGTGCTTCATGCGACAGAAGAAGGATCGCCGAGCACCAGTAGACAAGTGGGACCCTCCGACTGGGGAATCCGCCTGCACCTGTAACCCAGCTAGCCAAAAGAAAAAACACACACTAAGAAAACACAGGGAATCTATCTAATCCGACAAAATCCACAGTGTTACTTACGGTAGTGTGGTTGCTATAGGCAACACACTATTGTATTCAGCCAGCTAAGTGAACCTGTGTTTTGAGTGATGTTATCCAGGTTGTAAGGCTGGACATCATTGCGACCGATCCCTCCGTCCCTCCGTCTGTCCGTCACATCACATTCTCTTATCTCCGGCACCGTTGCCCCTATCCATGCCAAACTTTACACACACACTCCTTGGCTGGCAAACCACAACCTCCGCCCCTGATTTCTCACATGCCCCTCTTCTAGCACCACCATGAGGTTGCTAAGGCCAATTTGTGCATACATGCCTTATCTCCCGATTAGGGAGTCTTACTGGTGGTGTGTGTGTGTATATATATATATATATATATATATATATATATATATTGTATATAGTATGTGTATGCCCAATCAGACACGATTGGTCATGATTCACTTGACATCACAAAACATAATTTGTAGTTAACCTTTTTCTGACCTCTGATTGGTTATTATATTGTCCAAGATATCCAGCCTTACAACCTGGATAACACCAGTAAGACTCCCTAATCGGGAGTTAAGCGACCGTCAGGTCACATACTGTAGACAAACTTTAGAAGGCAATCGTAGCCAATCAGGAGGGAATATGGGAAATGGGACATATCCATGTTGATGACATGACTTTAGAGATACTGTGTACTGCTTTGTGTGATTTCAGGCCAAAATCTGTAGGAGCAGGGACAAAAATGTGTTTTTCAAAAATCGGCCAGATGGTGGCGCTAGATGGGACAGATGATTTTGATGACATGACTGTAGAGATACTGTGTACCGGTTTGCGTGATTTTAGGGCAAAATCTGTTGGAGCAGTGTCCAAAAATGTGTCTTGCAAGAATCTGCCTCATGGTGGCGCTAGAAGAGGGCCATGTGAAAAATGAGGGGTTGTGGTTTGGCAGCCAAGGAGTGTGTGTGCAAAGTTTGGCATGGATAGGGGCAACGGTGGCGGAGATATGAGTAGGGCAAAAGTGTGACGGACTGACTGACAGCCGGTGGAGGTTTTGATAGTAACTGCGAGAATTTCTATTAAGCCCATGGATTACGAGTGTGCAAATGGAGAGTATGATGTGCTTGGAAAAAGTAGGCTCCTCAGAAGCGCTCTCGAGGCACCAGCATCTTCGGTGAAGACCCCTCCTCCTTCCCCCACAGTCCCCAGATGATTAGCTTAATGTGCAACATTGTTTTCTCACTCAACAAACCAACAAGTTTAAGTGTATAGAGGGTATGTGCACATTTCTAAAGTGACAATTTAAGGACTTTTTAATACCTCTAAAATGACAAATTAAACATTGCCGAATTTGTCAAATATTAGAGGCAGAAATTGTAGATCGGCTATTTTCACGATAGAACCGTGTTATACAAAATGTAATTCCTCAACTCTTGGTGCTCATCAGGTAAAATATGATTATTTTGGGGGTCGCGGCCTGAAAAGGTTGAAAACCACAGCCCTACAGTATGACGACAGTGTCAGAGATTTTAACTCTCAGAGTCACATTCTTATTCCCATGTGCTACTGACCTTTCTTATAGCAATAAAGCAGCAGTGAAATGGTCATTTAATGAAACACATATTATATGTAGCAAAAATAAAGCATAAAATATAGAATTCCATTCCAAATGCGCTGCACAATTATTTGCTGCACCACCTATTCCTAGGGCAGAGAATCACACAGCAGAATGTTGTGAGCTTGTAGATCTTTTTGTCAAACACATTAAGCTGTAATCACGAAGCCCGTTCGTTTTATGAACTAAATCAATAGCCAAAAACAATGCATAGCCAAATATTTTTCTAGGACCCTTGATAAATTCCAAACCTTTTCCATCCAAGACTGGAAGATGTTTTTTTTTTTTTTTTTTTTTTCAGGAATTTCATGACCGTGGGGACCCTGTATGATTTGAATTGTATAAATGTAGCTTGTGTAAACACAGCTGCAATGTATCGAGTAAGCTCAGTTGAACCCTAAATTTGACTGTGTGACTTACTTGTTGCATCTATGAGGCGTTCATTTGTGTTCTCGTAGGGAGAGAGCTGCTCTTTGACCTTACTGATGTCCTTATGGTGAATGTAATCGAAGATGCTCTGACCCATGAGCTCCAGCTGTGAACAGTTGAACCAAATTTACATACAGAATCTTTACCTTAAAAAGGTTAAAGGCTAAGTGATTTATTTATTTAGTAAACTGAAAATGCATTTTCAGGTCAGGATACCTAATTTATCCAATCAGGAGAGAAAGTGGAAGTGATGGCACAAAGAAATGGAGCAGACAAAATTGGAACTGGACCACTAAAACTTTCCTGGTTGGCTGAAATTTGTCAACCCACCTGAGAATGTATTTTCTGTTTATTAAAGAGCTGTCACTGAACAAACACTCTATAACAATGATTATTATCAGAATATAGTGCTTGCTTTAACCTTTAAAAACCTAACGTATTTGTTTTAACCATAGACATATGGAAAATATGGATGGTGGGAACCCATTGGTTTCTATGCTGCGAAAATGACGCTTTTTTGCCCTTGTATGGGTGTCGCCATCAATGTTTTAATGTGGGTACCAATGCTATTGGCATTGTGTTATGCAACCGCAGGGATACATAGGACATTGCCTTGAGCTTGCCGAAGATAAAGAACACAAAGATGAACCATCACAAGCCTATGATCACAAGCCCCTCCTACAGCATACCCTGCTTTAACATCAATTGTAACATAAATTGGACCATATTTTCACAAAACGCATATCATGGATTGAAACGAGGTTTTAAACTAGGGACAGGAATCATAAAGTATTTATGACAATGTTTATTAAGGTAAGAAAATCAAATGGAATCCTATGGAGAACATGTTGCTTTTGGTACCAGAACAGCGCAACTAGTGGACAATCATAGAACCTTTTAGTTCTGTGTTCGCTTCATTTTAAATAAGAACAACTGGCCCCTGGTTTTAACCAAACAATATAACTTACCCTACCTTTAATTTGAGAGCTATCAATTGACCATAATCACCTTTTGCTCTAACCCCCCCCAAATATGATGTGTGAATATGGTAAATATACCGTAATTGCTGGACTATAAGCCGCACCTGAATATAAGCCGGACCAGCTAAATTTAGGAAGAAAAACAAAATGTTTACATATAAGCCGCACCTGACTATAAGCCGCAGGTGTCCTTCCTGCTTCCCGCTAGAGCGCCCCTGGTTGCCGTTAGCTGTAAAAATCTATATATAAATCCTTGTTAAAGACCATTGTAAAACTAACTAACTGGCTGTTAGCTGTAAAAATCTCTATATAAGCCGCACCGTTGTATAAGCCGCAGGGTTCAAAACATGGGAAAAAAGCTGTGGCTTATAGTCCGGCAATTACGGTAGTTACTTTTTATCCTATCACAGCTACAGTCTGAACATCCAAAAAGTCGATATAATGTAATGATATAATAGAAAAGTAGGTTGAGAAATCTGGTCAACGACCGTAGATACAAGGTACTGTAGCTACAATGTGGAAGTCCTGCTCACCCGGTTGAAGTTGAGGATCTTGGAGACCGACTCTGAGACGAAAATGATCTTCCCTCGATCGCAGCTCACTACCAAGAGAAACCCATCCGCAGCCTGTTAATGGAGATAGAGAGAGAGAGAGAGCAGGAGACGAAAATGATTTGAATAGCCAAAGAATAAGAAATAACAGTTAAAGTGGTTACGTGACACAGATGCGTTCCCGGTCTTAATGGGTCAAATAAGAAAAAAAGAAACAAACTGGTGAACTGGATTTTGTGACACATTTTGAAACAAGCACTATACCACACAGAAGAAGTAATGTTAAAGTCATACCGTCTGTTTTCAATTAAACAAATCTTTCCCTGGTATTGTATAATTTTCACAATAACCATTCCACATGAATTGTATAAACACTATTTTTAGTTACGAGAGTAGCCTTGACACATCAACATGATGCTGGTACCAGATTTGTACCGGAAATTATTTATGAATTTAAGTTTGGTTTCTGAAAACGTCCCTGTTGCACTGATTTTTTATTTTATTTTTATTTGTGAACACTTGAGACCTTTGTAACATACTCGGTCCAAGAAAAAAAGACGTATAACACATTATTTTCTGCTGTGTTGCTTTTCGATGTGTACACTGTATCATTTTATTGAAGTGTCTAAAGACCACAATGCATGTTTCTGAACGTGACAAAGTATCTCGAGACTGTCAACCATTGACAGCCTGACAACCAAATCTCGCAATACTGCCGATCCAGAAACAATTTGACTTTTAGATGCCTCAATAAAATTACATAGTGTGCACATTGAAAAACAAGCTGTGCTTACTTTATTTTTATGTTATTAATGTATACAATTTCATGTTGCTGTGGCATAAGAAGACAATTCTCAACTTTCATCTATTCCTTTGTAGCTCACTATGATGAAAACTAGCAGGCTAGATATAGGAAGCATGTCTTCAGCAACGACATATATTGAAATCAGTTTCACTTTGGTTCTGCCTGGCATTAGACTGGAGCAGTGGCTCAATGTAACACGCCATGTTAAACGCGCATCAATGTGGAGGCGCAAAAACATAGGCCGATGCATACAGGGCAGGCTTACCTTGAGCACAAGTTTTTTTAGGTCATCGTCAGACAGAAATGAAAGCTTGTAGGTGCTGTCAGGGAAGATGCTGCTTGTCCCTGCTGAGTGAGGAGAGACACAGAACACATGTGAGCTGTTTCCTGCTGGGGTCGCCTGCTGTGTCGACACCAACATCAACATGTCAACATCAATATTTCAAGAGATGTGTTCCATTTGGCACTAAGTGACACCTGTGCTGACTAAATAATTGAAAGTAAAAACTCATTGACATGCTATAAAGAACATAACATAAGCCCTAGTTGAGACAATAACAGTTTTACAGTGTGAACACACTACAATATGTATAGATACAGACACTGAACAACTGCCACGGAAAAATATACACCATTAACCATTTGAAGGGACAGGTGATTGGATACATTTCTAGTGATTGTTTTGTTGATAGGCAAATATCGGCTTATCTTACTAGGGCACCAATGATATCTTATTCTCAATTGTCATATTTTCATTGGTGATTTTTTTCTTTGGGGTGGATAAATCCTAATTAGGGGTGATAAATAAGCCACATGGTGACGCTAGAGAAATTGGTATTCCCAACTGAACATTTATTTTCTGTTTACTAAAGAACTAGAAAGACGCGACGGCACCCTGAATAAACACTCAATAGAATGATTACTATCCATTATAGAACTATTTAAAACTTATAAAAACATAAATTATGATTAAGGAACCCTTTTGGGAAAACTAAACACGATCCGAAATGCTAGCAAATTGACATTGACAGCGATTAGGCTTACCTTTAAGGGCTTTCAGGTGTTGCACTGTCTTTCGTAGCACGGTGAGTTTATCAAGTTTCCTAGACATCGGGATACAGGCAGGGACCATGGTTGAAAGCTCATCGATCAGATTGTTCATTTTATCCCTCCGTCGTTTCTCAATCTGGCTGTGGGGCGCCCTGTATGTTGACAGCGTTTCCAATTAAATAACAAAAATGACTCATCAAGGAACACAATCTTTTCCAAATATGCAAGATTGTTTTGTTTCTTTTAGAAAATAAACAAAATTAACATCAACATTATGGACTAACCTGAAGCATTGCAGTTTAGGGTGCTGATCATCGTCTTCAGATCTAGAACAAAGAATTACCAAACATCAAAATTACTATTATATTATATCAGCATGACTGGTGCGCCTACTTTCAACTTGAGGTTATGATCAGGGATTCCAGAGGGTGTCAGTGATCCCTGATGGGGTCCAGGCCCGGCGGCAGGACTCAATGGCTCAGGGGGTGTCCGCGACCATTATGCAAATGTGTGTTTCAAGCAAGTCGCCTTTGTTTTTGAGCATTTGCAACTCGGTAAAAATGGTTTCTCTGATGTGCGGGGGAGGTGCAAGGTGGTCTGCGTGAGGGGGCCCGGCGCCATCTTGCACCCCCGTGCTGAGTAGGACTAAGTCTAAGTGTGTGTCAGTGTGACGTAAGTGAGACCCCAGATATTAAAATGTTCCCAGCATAATGAAACATATTTATAATTTACATATTTAAAATGTTAAATATTTTCTCTTCTCACAATACAATTCCCACTGCCTACTAGGGCATTCACGAATAGTGATCTTTAGTATTCGAATTATTCGACCTCAAAGTATTCGAATAGTCGAATATTCGACAGGACTGGCCAAACTGTCAAATATTAAGTAAGCAAGAGGCGAACGTTGTGAAAATAGCCGATCTACATGCTCACAACGCCTTGCGTTGCGAGGCGTTGTGAGCATGTAGATCTGCTATTTTCACAATATTTATCTGCGGAACTGAGTCACATTAAATGTAATACCTACAATTCCAAGTGCTTGTCAGGATTGGGGTCCCCAGTTAAAATATGTTTATTTTGGGGGTCACGGCCTAAAAAGGTTTGAGAACCATTGACTCATTCTTATGATTTCCTATCTAGCCAAGCTTTATAAATGATATATTTTTTAAAGAAAAACAAATTGTTAAAGAAAAACAAATTGTGTTCCTTATTAAGTAAAATAGCTACTTTCATTATTGATATTAGCCTACAGTTGAGACCTACAAGAAATTTGGTACGAGAAATGCCATTTGTTTAAGTGCCAATAAGAATAAATCATTTGATAATAGAATATCTCAATTCCTGATACAGTCCCTGCTATAATTTGTAAATGGCTACAAAACATTTTGTTTGATGCAGCACAATATATATATTTATATAATAAAAACGTTTATTATTATTTTTCAAAGTTTTGAAAAATAAATTATTTTCTTAACAACATACATTTTCATGCCTATATGTGTAATCTTTGAGTACAGTTTGGATATTGCAGGTATGTTCAGGTATTCCTAGCTATAGCCTGACTGCAAGCGTCAGACTCTATCACACACTTCGTTTTGGCACTACCAACAGGGGGTGGTGTTGTGCAGTCTGGTTTATTAACCAGGCTATCCTAGCTATGCTGTCATCTTCAGAGAGAGAGAGAGTGCTGATCACCTTTTTTTCCTAAATGCTCTAATGTATGCTCTACAAGCCTGGGGCCGGATTGAATTTGACATCCCTGGTGTAGAGGGTATCCAACCGTGGCACATTTCTAAAGTGACAATTTAAGGACGTTTTAATACCTCTAAAATAACAAATTAAACATTGGTCAAATTGCCAAACATTAGAGGCAGAAATTGTGAAAATAGCCCATCTACATCGTTGCGAGGCGTTGTGAGCATGTAGATCTGCTATTTTCACAATAGAACCGTGTTATAGAAAATGTAATGCCTCGACTCTTAGTGCTCATCAGGGTGGGTGGGGGGTCCCCAGTTAAAATATGATTATTTTGCGGGTCGTGGCCTGAAAAGGTTGAGGACCACTGCACTATGCCACCTGAATTCCCACAATGTGCTCCTAATCTAAAGTTAAGAACATTTAGCTTGCTTGCGTGCATTGCTTTTTACCTGCTGAGCAAGTCATCCTCAATTTCTACTTCAAGACTTTGCCTGCAAAATACAAAACAAACAAGAAAATACAAAAAATTAATGCACTCTCAAAAACCATACATGTTTACTTGAACGTAAATGCATATATTTCTTAACAGTCTGACCTATCGTCTATGTCTCCTTTACGTTTCCTTGGCAGGTCTACCACCGGCAGTAAGGGGGTAGACGGCATGGTGGCAAGGTGGGCAGAGGAAATCCCTTCAGGCAGAGCGCTGGCAGCCGGAGGAGTGTCCTCTGCTGATGCTTCTACAACTGGAAATAAAGTGACTTCAATCAGTACACAACGGCAGACAGAGGTCTTCCAAAACTACTGAAGCTGATGGTTCAGTGGGGTTCGCAGGGGTGTCACACCAAATTCTGGGCCCTGGGTACAAGGATTCACTGCGGGCCCCCCATGAATGTTCTTCATGGGGGGAGGAGGGGTTTAACCCATTTAGAACGCATTATTTTGTGCTTTAACTCTTGAAAAATAGCAGATATACAAGCTCACAGTGCGGCATCTAAGCTTGTAGATCTGCTATTTTTGAAAAATCATGAAAATTTGTGTAAGTCTTTGAATATTTCAAATCCTTCTAAGGTTTTTTGAAAAGCCTATCTTTCTATGTCAGTGGTGCTAAAACCTTTTCATGTGAAGAACCCCCAAAATTATATGTATTTGGCCACAGACCCCCATCTCAAAATATTTAGTTCCAGGGACCCCCCCAGAAGCAAAATTTACAGTTACAAATGTTCGCTTAAAAAAATACATATACCGGTATTCAAAGATTTTCACACATTTTCACGACTTTTCAAAAATAGCAGATCTACAAGCTTGCAGCGCGGCACTAGGTAGGCCCCTCCGCCCTTGCCCCCCCCCCCCCCCCCCCGTGTGACGCCCATGTCTGTATTTATTTTGTAAGGAAACTCCAGGAAATCTGTGCACCTACAAAAGCTTGTCAGAGCGGGGCGCCAATTCTCAGACTATGCTGTGGATGTTCTCTCTGGAAGCTGCACGTGCCACGTGAGGTTAAAGGCTTATGTAATGCTGTAACACTGACCTACTTCCTGCACTGACTGGACCAGACTCTTTCAGATGTGATTCAGAATTTGTGGGAGAAAAGGAGAATGGGATGGTAAAGTGATGGGTGCATTCCAATAGGACCATTAAGAATGACCCACATTGTCCAGTTGCCCATTCAAGTAAGGAGCAAATGGCATGTTAAAAACATGAAAGAGAAACACGTGAAGGAAAGTGAATGATGCACATTGCATGCACCATCCAAAGGTAAAATCTAGGTTGTAACATTTCATTCATCATTTTAGTGGTGTTGGTGACATTACTGTGAATAAGAACCCGATGTTTTCTTCAGCCAAGAGCAATAGATAGAACGGCAATAGAGGTACGTACAACACAGCTGACAATTCAAGACACAAACCAAACAAACATTTTTCAAGTCACAAATAATTCTCTGAAAACTGTCTCCATACAAGTGTTTAAGTAAAACAAATTAAATCAAATCAAAAACTCTGAGAAGCGACATGCTGTTTTTCAAGGTTATAGATTATCAATCCTTATTTGGTATTTCTCACAAACTCCCTAAAACATCATTTAATCAAGGGCATACTATCAATCCTTAGGATTTGTTATGAATTACTTTACTTATATTGCAAACCCACTGGCTCCACAGGAAAGGAAAAATAAACTCTTTTGTTCCATGGTTATTGAGGTCATGCTCTGGCACAGGGACAAAGGTTCAACAGGGTCAAGTACAGTACAGTATGTACAGTACACTATGTTCTCTATTTAGGCCTACGTATAGACCTACATTAACCTCTCTAACAAACAAGCAGGTGTAATTCTTTTTTTTTTTTAAGTTCCAATTACAGCATGACCTTAACCTTACTGATATGCACCGTACACTCGCTCTGAGAGGTTTTATTGCGACGGTAGGAAGCATTTACTATCAAACCCGGCAGGTCCTGTCCGTACGTCAGTGAGTCAGTCAGTGAGTAGGTAACGCCTCAATGTCTATAGCTGACCTGTTGCGACATCACATTGTTGACCCATATTTGGCAATGTGCATATATGGACGCTCCATATATGGCCTAGACAGAATTCACTTACAAATACCTATGCCCATGAATGGAGATCACTGATGTCATCAATATTATGGAATGCCCATATATGGACATATTGTGTGAGTCTCATGTGGTCTATAACATAAGACATCTATGATGTCAGACGTCAGTCATATCCATATTTGGGAAAATATTTTGTCCACATTTGTCCAACTTAAACAACCAACCGCAACTGTCCGCAACTCGAATCACACTTGCAAATGAATTCCGTCCTGTGCAAATTCCGTCCTACGTGACCTCGCCCTTAGGGCATCTTACTGGTGGGTAATCTATGACCTTGTCGATGCTATGCAACAAGTGGCCTCTAATGTCACATGATTACCTGTGCCTGATTGGTCATAAAACATACTCAGTATTAACCCTAACCCTTCATGCTAGATCATGCCCAAACTATTTGTGCTGTAGAGACTCATAGGCGATGACCTTCCCCAGCATGTTTGTCAGTTGTTTGTAAAGTATGAACTTTAGCAATTTTGTATACACAAACAAAGTTCTAGAGACACCTCGTCTCATGGTCTCAGGGGCGGCATAGCTCAGGGGTAGAGAAACCCGAAGGGTTCCCAGTTCGAATCCGGGCTCCCCCTGAGTTCATGTCGAAGAGTCCTTGAGCAAGACTCTGAACCCCTAGTTGCTCTCGGTGAGCAGGTTGGTGCCTTGCATGGTTTCCTCTGCCAACGGTGTATGAATGTGTGTGTGAATGGGTGAATGTAATGTGCAATCTCTGTAAAGCACCTTGGATAAAAGCACTATATAAATGCACCATTTGCCATTTATGGTCTTGCATTGGTGTGTACCTTTAGTGCTGTATCTAAGTCACTTAAACAAGTAGTGAGTAGATATTTGAAAGCGACCCTCAAATTCCAAGTGCATTCAAACTCCAACTTACTTAATGTCCCAGTGAAAGTGTTCCTTTCATAATCATGATGATAAATCAATCAGTAGTAGCTACTACCTAGGATCTTTTTGTAATAACCACAGCTTGAGTGAACTACATTAAATTGTCATTCGAGTAGTCAATATGCCACAGAGAGGTGGCAAATAAGGACAGGGCCATTCTCCAGACTAGAGGGAGGCATATTGGATACAAAGGGAATTGTTTGATGTTGTAGTAACCTACATTAAGCGATCATTGCTTCCCCTGTGGGGAGACCTGTTGTGCTAGTTGGGAACATCTAGGCTTACCCATGACCCACCTGGGTCCATTGTGAAATTGCCAATGCACACACGAGGAAGGGCATCTTACCTGAAACATCTGCGAGGCACATTTTGGAAGTACATTTGGAATGCCGTCCTTTGTTGTGACTGACATCATTGCGGAAAAATGGGACAACCATCCCCAGTTAATGACCTATATACTGCAGCTATTCCAATGAAGAGATGATAAAGGGCATGTCTACAACAGTGCCTTTGAGGAACCCATACGTCAAACAGTTAAAAGTGCAGAGATGTAATGTACTGAAGAGTTAATGCATTAGTTGGATGAGAGCCCACGTAAACAGTATGTGAATGGTTTCTATAAGTGAGAATCATTCAACCGTGGACTCAGAAACACCCCTTAGAAATGCCATGCATTTCCAAATAAATAAAATAAATATATATTTAAATATTTTACGTAGTAGTAGTAGATTTCATGTGAAAATTACTTCCAGTGTAATTTCTGACCATAATAATCAATGGCAACAGTGAGCTTAAATAGTGTAAACACTTATTTAACAATTAATTAATAGGGATATAAAGTAAGGTAAACTAGATTTATCCTAATAAACCAACGTTTTCATAGTTACTATAATAATAGCCATATAATTGTCCATGAATTGAATACCAAGGACCTCCAACGTAAACAAGACCGTAAAGGACTTATTCGGGGTGTTCCTGTTAGGCAGTGTGTTTAACTCTACTTGTACTGAACCTATTTTTTGTCTATAAATAAATGTCTATTGGAATAAAATATTCAATCAATCAATCAATAAGTTCAAAATGGAGGTACAAGTTTGGCATGAAACCATTGCATGAAAACATTTACAACAAACATTATGACAAAGCTAGAACATGACACAGAATTGGAATTGTTTCTTCTTGGCACCTAACACACAAACACTCTCTAATCCACCCCTGAGTGCTATATTTGTACCTATCACCCTCCTCTTAACTCTAGTTATATTGTATGTGGTTGTTCATATCTTTCATTTTAGAATAATTCTGTGCTTCTGTGGTGCCTGGTGGCTTGGCCAGTTAATGTGCAGAGCATATTCTATTATCCTAGAGTGTGAGAACGCCATACAGAAAGTAATGGAAAACAAGGACTTCCTGAAAATAAAAAAACTGTAGCATACAATGTAAACTTTTCTGTTCTTATGTACAAGGAAATACACTGGTATAGTCCTTTTGAAATGCAAAGTGCTTTGGTGACCAATAGGGAAAAGCATCCTTATTATCCATAAATAACATGAGCAAAAACTGGGGCACAAAACATACTTTTTCTTTTATCGGGTTGGCCTCTCTGTGTCAGATTTTCTCCTGGCAATTTCATTTTCTAACGTCCATAGTACTTAGTCCATAGAAAAAACTGATTGAAAACACGCTGTCGACCAACTGTAGGAGAAGAGAATACATATTTATTAGTCACAGCCCCAATTCACACACAGTATTCCATTCATATATTGTTACTGTATAATATGTGTGTGAGATTGCAGGAATCACCGTAGCCTGCTCCCTTAATCTCCTGCTTCCTATGTCCTTATATATGAACACAAAAGGAAAGCATTGAGCTACGATTTCAGGACACGTGGCAGTCTAGTTCAATGCAGATTTTCTTTTTCTTATGAGATATAAATGAAACTCAATTAAAAAAAAGGTAGGCTACTCGTTTTCATTCTTATGAATTCTCCACTTCTCCCTTATCAGTGAGTAATCAATCATAGAAAAAATAAAATAAAACAACAAAACACAACCTATCTGACCAAAATGTCACAGCAAGGACACTCTCTATCGACATTGCTGCGACCAATCTATAGCAGTGGTCCGGGGACCCCTAGGGGTCCTTGGGGAGGTTCCGGGTCCCCAACAAAAGTAGTTAATATACGGTAGTATATATTACCAGTAAGACGCCCTTAAAAGCGACCTTGTCCTAAAGGGCGAGGTCACGCAGGACGGAATTCGCACAGGACAGAATTCATTTGCAAGAGTGATTCGAGTTGCGGTTGGTTGTTTAAGTTGGACAAAATGTGTTTGGACAAAATATTTCCCCAAATATGGATATGACTGACGTCTGACATCATAGATGTCTTATGTTATAGACCACTCACACAATATGTCCATATATGGGCATTCCAAGCTATGGGCTTAATATTGATGACATCAGAGATCTGCTATTTTCAATATTTTCACCAAAAGGCCCCTTTAGAAATGTCAGCCCCTGCCTCTAACATTCTCTGCACGTCCCTGTTGAGAACCACTGACCTTATAGCAAGCAAGAATGCAAGGCTTGAAAATCATCTGGGCAGTGGTGGCAAAAGTATTCACATTCTTTACTTAAGTCAAAGTATCAATACTGCAATATAGAAATATTCTGTTACAAGTAAAAGTCCAGAATTCAAAATGTACTTAAGTATGAACGTGTTGGCATCAAAATGTACTTTAAGGGATATTCCACAACACTTTATTCGTTTATTTTTAATATTTTGGGGGGGAAATGAAAAAAGAAATACATAAATACAATAAAATAGAAATAAATGAAAGAAAGTTATCGAATCGACTTATTCAATCTTCCATGGTTAAAATGAAGTTTAAAGTTACAGTGGGTTTGTATAGGAAGGGGGCAAATGGGAGGAAACGAATATAAAATATCTAAATACTGAATGAAGCTATTCAAAAACTGTCCTGGGTGTTCCCAAAAGCCTGATTAGATGATAAAATGACCAAACTTTCTTTTTTTTAAAAAGTGAAATATCCCTTAAAGTACCAAAAGTAAAAGTACAAAATGTTTGAAAATAGCAGATCACAACTTTTTTTAAATAGCCAATGTAAAAAAAAAAGTAAAAAAAAAATAGGGCTATAGTGGTTAATGTGTGTTTTGTAATATTATGATTTATATCTGCAAAGTAACTAACTAGTAACTGCCTAAGTTTTCAAACAAATTTAGTGGAGTAAAAGTACAATATTTGGATCCGAGATGTAGTGGAGTAGAAGTAAAAGTATTGGAAATTAGACATACTCAAGTCAAGTAAAAATGCCTCAAAACTGTACTTAAGTACAGTAAGTAAGTAAGTAAGCCTTGCCGAGCCATGAGGCCCATATGACTCGGCCGAGCCATGAGGCTCATAGTACAGTACTTGAGTAAATGTACTTAGTTACTTTGCACCACTGCCTATACTAGCGTCCAAGAATGCAAGGCTTGACAATCTTTTGGGGCCATGTGGCAGACGCCATGATGTAGGCCTACTGTAAATGAGCACCGCTGGCATAGAAACATAGGTTTTTTCAGAAACCTGTTAGGATTTATGAGAATTTATAGAATCGGGTCAATATATTCAAAGACTTACTCAAATTGTCATGATTTTTCAAAAATAGCAGATCTACAAGCTCGCAGCGTAGAACTCGGTGCTGCGCTGTGACCTTGTATATCTGCTATTTTTTAATATTTAAGACCTGAGGCTGATTCTACAATATGTCTTCTAAATCCTTGTAAGGTTTTCGAAAAACGTATCTATGATCAGTGTTTCTCATATACCTTTTCAAAGACCTCCAGTTATAGACCTATGTGTACATGACTGTGGACACACCATCTCAAAATATGTTGTTCCAGGGACGCTGGAATCTGAGTTAAAAAAGTTCGCTTTACATATTCAAAGATTTGCTCAAATTTCCATGTTTTTTCAAAAATAGCAGATCTACTGTACAAGCTTGTAGCGCGGCACTCGGTACTGCGCTACGAGCTTGTAGATCTGCTAGTTTTGAATAGCCAAAGTATAAACTAATGGTTAAAGCAGATCAAATCTAAGGTCTAAATGGGTTTAGATTAAATTGGCAATGCTTATAATTGTTATACACTTTATAGTTCAGCTAAACACTTTCATCATAAGGGCGATTATATCTCTCCAGGTGCCCTGGTATAGTTTGGCTACACTAAATTTAAACTGTCCACTTTTCCTTAAATTAAACATTTGAGTAGATTATTCTAAACTGTGAAGACTAATGTAATTAGGCATCATCTATGATGTCATTTTATCCTGTACTGAGACATCATGATGATCAATTTATGAAGATAGAAAACCTATGAACTTTCTGTATATTGATCATACAACTAAATGATCCCTTATGAAAGATCATAATTATGAAACGTGGCTCACTCAAGTCTTAATTAACTGAGGAATTATAATTAATTTTAATTAATTAATGTAATTAAAATGATTTAGCACTCTCTAATTTATAATAGGTTACAGTATTATTTATTTCTCTGATTAAGAGTTAAGTATCTGATCTATTGTAATATTTATGTCAAATCTTGGTTACAAGTGGCAGTTTAAATGCCCATTATCGACAAATGTGCTCTTTGTGCCATAAATAGCCCTAACATCAAAACTAGGCTATTTGACAAAGACATTGTATCTGTATGTAGGATATATAACGATGTGGTGTAGGTCCGGATAGGCTGTATTAAAGTTTTAGAACTTCTCAAGTCTCATTGACACATTTTCACAAGCAGACAATAAAACAACAGTAGCTAATTTACATTTGACACACTGGAGCTGTGCTGTCATAGGAGTTATAGGCAATAATCGGTCTTAGTACGCCGTGTTCTTTCCCTATTTTAACAAAACAAAACAAAACAAAACAAGACAAGACAAGACAAGACAAGACAAGACAAGACAAGACAAGACAAGACAAGACAGGACAGGACAGGACAGGACAGGCCAGGACAGGACAAGACTGTGTAGGCTACGTCCCCTATTTGGGCGAATTGAAAAGCAGCCTACTTAATGTGACAACTAAGTTCAAAGCCAAAAGTAGCATACATGTTCATAATAATAATAATAGTAGTTTCATGAGAGGGTCGGAGGCTGTCAGAGGATGCCGGCCGGGGCTCGCTGCTATACTCCCTGCCAGAGCAGAGGGAGCTGTTTCGGCGTTTGAGACATATTTTGGCTCCTTCGAAATTAGGTCAGTGGACCAGTGGGCGAGTGGAGCAATGCAGCTCATTCACTCTCTCTCTCCACTGGAGGAACCCGTGCCGGCCGGTGCTTTCTATGATTCTATCATCACTCACGCGATATATTTTGAATTAATGCTCTCCAAAAAGGTCTAATTTTAGATTTTTAGATAGACATTAGGCGCTATCTTTCATTAGGTTTCATTTGACATAATAAATATAATAACATAGACTACATTTCAAACGATTTTTTATAAACTTTTAAAAAATAATGTTCACCATGAATAACTCCATGAATAAAATCAACTCAAATAAAAAAATTAAGAATGAGTGACTGAAAAGCCAATCTACAGTCTCCCCTCTTACCTGGAGGTGCAGGGGGGTCCTCCGCTGTGACTGTCCCGTGGTCAGTGGCACCGGCCGCCGCAGAGTCGCCCAGCGACATGCTGCTGCTGCTGCCTCCTGCTCTGGAGGAGGAGGCTGCCCGTTCCCTTCCCGGCGAGAGGCAGAGGGAGCATGTGGAGCCGGGAGGAGGATTTACTAGTTGTAGCAGTGGCTCTACTAGCAGCCTGGTACCGCCGGAGAGGAGAGAGCCAGCTAGGAGGAGCAGACATCTATAGACGTTGTATAATTGACTTCATTTTTTTCTTACCCCCCCAACTCCCCCGCCTCCCCGCCTTTGTTAAACGTGAGGGGATGGTGTGTGTGTGTGTGTGTGTGTGTGTGTGTGTGTGTGTGTGGGGGGGGGGGGGGGGGGGGGGGCGGTGAAGAAACGTGCCGGGAACAGGACAGTGTGTAATGAGGACACAACTGCTGCGGGGGGAGGAGGGGGATAGCCTACTACTCTTCCAGTGGCGTCAGTTCAGAAAAAGCTAAGGTATGGCAACATGACTGGTGTCGCGCGCAAGACACCAGTCATGTTGCCATACCTTAGCAACACGCACAATGAAAAGTACAGCTTATTATTTTCCCCCTGTTGCCAAGGTATGGCAGCTGCCATAGCTTGCCATACCCAATTGACGCCTCTGAGCTGACTGACTGTGTAGCCTACACTAGGCTGTAGGATCCCATTATAGCCTCTACTATCCCGCTTTCCATTCATGTCTTACCGTGTTACTTGCTGCTTGCTGGACATGATGTTCCTGTGGTCTGGATGAATTTCACAACACTATCTCTGGCAAAAAATAAAAAATAGCCTAAATAAAAGAAAAGAAAAAAGTAAAACTTGCCGGCACGCATCAAAGTGGTTTCAGCAGGGCAGGCTATATGGCTGGCTCATTGTTGTCAACTTCAAGAACCGAGTGTGTTTCATTGTTGCTCACATTCACATCCAAATTGTGATTCAGGTTATGTTAGATTTAAAACAAACTAAATCCATTTTTTAATGAATTGAGTAGCCCACAAAGGGACCCCAATTTAAACAAGCCTAAAAGTTTACTTGTGGTCTTTATTTTATCCTTTTAGACCTTTGTATCAGTGAACTGTACTGTCGTACCCTTTCCTATGCAAACTTCTAATAAAGTAGGCTATTCAATCAATCAATTAAGAAAAAGCCTCATTCCGACATCTTGAGCTGCTCAAGATGTTGGAATTGGGCTTTTTCTTAATTGATTGAAATAAAATAACTGCTGCTCAAGTTGAGCAGCAGTTATTTTATTTTAGTTGCAGACCTGAAACCGGTCGGTCTACGTGACGTCACGGTGGTGAATCACCTACACAGTGTAATTCGAGACGTATTGCACGAGATTTTACGTAAGGGGGAGGCTGCACGTGCCATTCAGAAACGTGTTGACCCATATATTATATAACATAGGCTAACCGTCACGTGCAGCTCTTACCGGCTCATTAACCCATTTAAGATTAATTCATTCACTGGCGGAAAGTGAGAGTGGTCAGTGCATGGAGTAAAAAATAAAAAAATAAAAAAAAAATAAAATAAAAATCAATAGGCTATGACATGCAGTTTTTATAAACTTTTTAACCCGTTTCTAACTTGCCACGCTTTTTGTTCAACAGTAGGCCTGCCGCCTATATTTAAATCGCATACAGTGTTGGCAAATCGTGTTAGTTAAGTTTCAATGTTTCAAAATAGTGTCATTTTTCTTTTTTAATATCAATTTATTAAACAAAAAAAGTTGTCATTGTCAAAGAAAAACATCAAAGGTTTCCCAGACATTTCAATTGAAAATGGCAGATCTACAAGTTCACAAGTAGGCTATTACAGTACAATACTGTGTTCTGTCTGTCATTCAATGTTATGAGTTAAAAAGAAGGAAGGCTTACCTGAGTTTCCTTTTAGTTGACCTTGTACCAGTGAACTGTACTGTCATGAAACTGTAGCTTTCCCTATACTTCAATCAAAATTAAATCAATCAAAACAACATGTGGTGTGGATCTGCCATTTTCTATTGGGTGTAATAAGTGGTTAATTCATCCCTTCCTAGAAATAGTGGAGTCAAAAGTAAGTCTACAATTGGCCTATTTGTATTTGAAATGTATATAAAATAAAAATCCTACCTGGTGTGAAGTGAGTAGTGCTATTTATGAGTCAATTTCATTAAGCATCCCGTGAAGCTTGGCCAATTTGACCCTAAGCGTGAGTGCTTTGTGCCAAGATGTAGGCCAGATGTAGGCCACGCTTCAGAGCCCGGACAAAGGCAGTTGTTGGAGGTTAGCTCCTTCCAGAAGCACCGCTCAAAAATACAAACGACTCAAGTAAAGTAGCCTATAGAGCATCGCAGTTGAAGCCCCACCCCGTCCTCACTCTGTGGTGTCGGAAGCGTTTTCCGCATTCATTTCTTCCATAGACATTTCATAAAGTATTTATTTAAACGTTTTTAAGCCTTGGACAAAGCCACCTTGGCTGGAGAGGGATCGTGTCAATATTCAAATTTTTTTGAATGCAAAGATTAATTAGAAAGCTGAAAAAAAGGGCAGGGTACAAGACTGTGTACATCATTATTTTTAAAATTGCGGAAACTACACTCCCAGAATGCATAGCGAATGTTGTTGTTTCCTGAAATAAAGCCCTTAAATCACGCTCAGTTTAGTTATCCAGGCCAGCATACGGCCTGAAATGTAGTGATTGTCATCTCTGTGGACGCTCTTATCGTCATCCTTAACATAGTGGATCATATTTGTAAAAGAAAGACGATCGCTCACGGGAGTACTGCTGACGTGCAATAATCCGCCGGGAAGACAGGGGGCAGTAGCTACTTCCGCGGTAACCGCAAGATACATGAAAGAAGAAGAAGCTAGACCAATCACAGACGTCGATTTCACCGGATGTACATGTTTAGCAGTATGGGAAATGCAGTTCTTCTCCGTGCGATCTTGATTAAAACGTGTTTTCACTAAAACTAGAGTGATTGCATACATACTCGGGGGTTCTACAGGAGCATATAGAACCATTTTACAACCACCAGCCTAGTGGTAAGTGTACATTGAATTGCTACGACTTTGTGGCTGATAATGAAAAACGCTATGGTGAAAATGAATGGGTTGTTTGTTTACGAATCTCCAGTCAGCACTCCACTCCTATGGGTGTCGCTAGCGGCAACCAAGAATAACAGAATCACTCACATAAACTCCCGTAGGACAATTCCCATTGGCCGAAGGGTATGTCCGTCAAATGACGTACCCGCCTGGAGGCGGACCCCTATAAATTCCCCATCCGCCGGATGTTCCCCCTCTTTTTCGCTTCTGCTTCAACTGGATTGCTTGTTTCACTCACTCGCTCCAACGAAGTCTTCAGCATTAAGAAGTTCCTAAAGTTTTATCTACGTTCCTCAAAGAGAAAGAATTTCGTCTCGTCTGAACTGACTTTGGCAAGTAAGGTCGAGCCACCCGGTTTCGAGACTCATTCCATTCTTCTCTTCGTTCTACTGTTATTGTTCTCTGTTAGCTCGCTAGCCTCGTTAGCTTGTTTACGCTCGCAGCCTTGTTAGCGTTTCTTGTTAGCTTGTTAGCTTGTGTTAGCAGTGATGGCTACGGCTAGCTCCACGCTCGCCGGCCGTGCATGCACCACTCCGAGTTGCCCCTTTCTCCTGGAGTCGGTGGACTTGCACCAACTTTGTGTACGCTGCAGGCACTGGGCCCACGCCGCCGACAGCCTGTTGCCCGAACCGAACTGCAGCGATTGCCTCCGCACTCCGGTGCTGATTAGGCAACGACACGCCGCGCAAGCGGCTAGTCTCTTCAACATCATGGCGGCGTTCCAGCCAGGCCCCTCTCCAGGGACCGTGGAACCACCTGCCTCTCCCCCCGGTACCTCTTCAGGACGACGGGGGATGCAGGCCTCATCCTCCACCCCTCCCACCCGGCGCCGCCGTTCTCCCTCCCCTGCTCTCTCCTATACCAGCGGGGGCAGCGGGGACTCAGGCCCGGACTTCACCCAGAGCCTCTTCAGACGCTGGTCGGATGAAGAATTCGACGACGACGAGGAGGCTGGGGCGGAGGTCGTCGAGGGTGAGGAGGACAACGCTCCTCAAGTGGAACAGATGGACACACAGTCGGTGGAACCGGAGATCATCATCTCTATCCCCGAGACTGATTCCCCTCTGTCCGTCTTCCCTTCGGTTGCCGCCACGGCTGGAGCTGCCACCCCCGGTTCAACAGCCGCACCCCCATCGGCGGGGGCTCCAGAGCAGGCTATGCAGGAAGGCTCCGCTTCCTCCCCTGTTACCTCTGGTCAGCTGCCGGCCTCCCAGGTGTCCACGGAGGGACAGGCTCCCCCTCCCTCTCCCTCAGGGGGAGTTTTTGGGTCTGATGCGGTCCTCTCTGCCTCTCAGACCTCCTCTCTGAGCTCCTTGGGTCCCGCTCCTGCCTCCTCAGGCGCCATTCCAAGACCCAACAACGCGAGCTCCTCCTCCCAGGGCCCCCCTCCTCTTCCGGAGGCCTGGAGTGTACTAGAGAGAGCCACCAGGTACCTGGATCTGCCTGTTGCCTTCGCTCCACAGGCAGAGAAGGCTAAGGTGCACCGCCTAGGGAAGGCTCGCCAAGCCCCCCCCCCCGCAGGTGATGTGCATGCTTCCTCAGATCCCCGGTTACCAAGAGGCGCTGCACGAAACCTGGGAGAAGCACTGGGCCGGGGAGCGCTTGTTTTCCTCTCCGGCTCCGCCGATCCCTGAGGCGCGCTCGTTTTCTCCCCCGGCCCCGCTGGTTCCCGGGGTACGTTCGCTTCCTCCCCCGGCTCCGCTGGGGTCAGAAGAACGCTCGTTTTCCCCTCCGGCTCCGCCGAGGAGAACGTCTCACGCCCTCCCGACGTCATCACGTCAGGACGTGTCGACGGAAGCAAGGCCCCTCAAGAGGCGCTCGGTAAACGACACCGGGCGTCCCGCGAGGGCGGTGCCGACCGTTCTTCCTCTCTACACTCCCCTGGCAGACTGCTTTTCGCAATGGAAGCGGTGCAATCCGAGCCCTTGGATCTCTCGCACCATAAGAAGGGGCTACAGGATTCAATTCTACAAATCCCCCCTCTAACTTCCAAAGTACTCTTCACCAGGGAGAAGGGCCGCAAGGCGGCCGCGTTACGAAAGGAAATACAAGCCCTTCTTCTCAAAGGCGCAGTAAGGGAGGTCTCTCGAAACGAGACTCGGCTGGGGTTTTACTCCACCTACTTCCTCGTGCCCAAGAAGACGGGAGGGCTACGGCCCATTCTAAACCTAAGTGTTTTGAATCAGTATCTGAAAACCTTCAAATTCAAGATGCTGACTTCTGCCAGCCTGCTGCGTTCGGTGAGGGTGAACGACTGGTTCACCTCTCTGGATCTAAGAGACGCGTACACACACGTCTCCATCTATCCTCCTCACCGAAAATTCCTCAGGTTCGCCTTCCAGGGGAAAGTGTACGAGTACACAGTTCTCCCCTTCGGCTTGTCGCTGAGCCCCCGTGTCTTCGTTCTAGTGACCAAGACGGCGCTCGAACCTCTACGGCGCCAGGGCATCAGGATTGCAAACTACCTGGACGACTGGTTGATTTGCGCGAGCTCCGAGCAGGAGGTGGCGCGTCACACCAGGTTGGTTTTGGACCACCTACAGTCTCTGGGGTTTTGCATCAATCTAGAGAAAAGTGCTCTCACACCCTCACAGAGAACCACCTTTCTGGGGACCATTCTGGACTCGCAGTCAATGATCGCCCGTCCCTCGCAGGAGAGGATAGAGAAGTTTCTCTCCTGTGCAGCCCTCTTCCAAACGGGGAACACAGTCCGTTACGAGAGGGTCATGCGCCTCACGGGTTTCATGGCCTCAGTCCTGCACCTTGTGCAACTAGGACGTTTTCACATGAGACCGTTTCAAAGGTGGATGTTATCCCTTCGGATCCCGTCCACCGAGGGTCGCGCTCTGGTGCAGGTCCCTCACAGGACTGTGGAGGCGCTGCTACCCTGGCGGCGAGCCGACTTCCTGTCGGCCGGAGTCAGAATGGGAGAGGTGATTCACCGCAAGGTGATCACCTCGGACGCCAGCCTTTCAGGCTGGGGCGCGACCTTAGAAGGTCGCACAGCACGGGGCCTTTGGGGCCCGGAGATGCGACACCACCATATCAACTACCTGGAGTTGATGGCGGTGATGCTGGCCCTTCGTCACTTCGAACCCCTGATCCTGGGTTGGCACGTCCTCGTCAGGACGGACAACACCACGACGATGTGTTATGTCAACAAACAGGGGGGGCTGAGGTCCCGGGAGCTAGACAGGTTAGCTCGGGACCTGACACTGTGGTGCCATGGTCGACTACAGTCGATCAGGGCCTCTCATGTTCCAGGCCTCCTGAACAGCGGAGCAGATCTGCTGTCCAGGGGGGAACCATGTTACGAGAACTGGTCTCTCCGACCTTCAGTGGCGGAGGAGATCTGGCTCAGGTTTGGCCACCCGGTGGCAGACTTGTTCGCGTCGTCAGAGAACGCGAAGTGTTCTCTGTTCTTTGGCCTGAGGGGGACTCCCCCACTGGGCCTGGACGCTCTGTCTCGCAGCTGGCCGCGGGGCCTTCTGTATGCCTTCCCACCGCTAGAGCTGATTCGTCTGACCCTCGAGAGGGTCAGACGTTACTCCCTGGAGTTGCTCTTGGTGGCGCCGAGTCAGGGGACTTGGAGTTCCCTGATAGCGCCTCTCCTGGTCGGTCGGCCTTGGCGCCTGCCCCTACTCAGGGATCTGGTGAGCCAGGCGAACCAGGAGATTTTCCATCCGGACCCCCAGCGCCTAGACCTGTGGGTCTGGCACCTGAAAGGGAGAGGCTGAGGGCTGCCGGCCTGGCCCCTGCGGTCATAGACACGATGCAGAGGGCCAGAGCTCCTGGTACTCTGGAAGTGTACAGGGGTAAATGGGAGGCCTTCGTCTCCTGGTGCAGGTCGAACCGCCCTTCGGTGGTTCCGGCTTCTGCGTCCTTGAAGGACCTTTTGGACTTTCTGCAGTCCTGTGTGGTCCAGAAGCTAGCAGCCTCTACTCTTAGGGGCTATGTGGCTGCCATTGATGTCTGCCACAATGGCCTTGAGGGTTCTAAACCTTCTAAGAACCCTTGGGTGTCTCAGTTTCTGGCTGGGGTCAAACGAGACGCTGCTGCAGCTAGACCGTTGGTCCCCTCATGGGATCTTGAGGTGGTCCTAAGGGGTCTGAGTCAGGCTCCCTTTGAGCCTTTGGAGTCTATCTCCTTGAAGCTTCTTAGCTTTAAGACGGCTCTTCTCCTGGCTCTGACTACAGCCAAGAGGGTCAGTGACCTTCATGCTCTTTCTGTAGATGAGGGCTGTATGAGGTTTTCGGGTGATGACCGTAAGGTCTTACTCAAACCTCACCTCAAGTTCTTACCCAAGAACGGGAGGATTCAGGAAGTTCCGGTGGAACTTCTGGCCTTTCACCCTCCTCCTTTCGCTTCGGAGGAGGATAGAAGGTTAAACTGTCTTTGCCCGGTTAGGGCGCTGAGAGTTTACTGTGAGAGGACTAAGGACCGCAGACGGTCTAGTAGTCTGTTTGTCTCTCACGGAAAGTCCACTGGTAAGACTGAGATCGCTAAGTCGACTCTGTCGGGGTGGATTGTGGACGCCATTAATTTGGCGTACGACAGTGCGAAGGTGGCTAGACCCTTCGGTCTTAAAGCCCATTCGACTAGGGGAGTTTCCTCTTCCTGGGGTCTCGCTAAAGGGACTTCCATCCAAGAGGTCTGTATGGCGGCTAATTGGAGGTCGCCTTCCACTTTTGCGGCTTACTATCACCTGGACTTAACGCCTCATTCCTTGGCGCATTCTGTCCTTGGGGTGGCCGCTTCCTCCCCTTCCTCCTGAGCTGAGTCCCTTGGTAGGGTTTCTCTCTCAGGGAGTTTTGTAAGTGTTTTTACACTTTTCTTCCTCCACCAAGACCAGAGGGTAGTGGCTCTGGTGGAGGGGGGCCCTTTTCCTGAGTTTTTCCCTTCGGTTTTAACTTGGGGCAGACTGGGATTGAGGTGGGTTCTGGTGGGCCTAGTCTGTAAGGGTTCCTTAATTCCTGTTGGTTCATTTCCGCTTCCGGGAGTTTATGTTTCCCATAGGAGTGGAGTGCTGACTGGAGATTCGTAAACAAACACAAGTGTTTCGTATGAAACACCTGTTTGTTAAGAATCGGAAGGAAGCACTCCACTCCGGTGAGGCCCTGTTCGTGAGTTTGCGCAGAGCTCTCTCAAAAGAGGGGGAACATCCGGCGGATGGGGAATTTATAGGGGTCCGCCTCCAGGCGGGTACGTCATTTGACGGACATACCCTTCGGCCAATGGGAATTGTCCTACGGGAGTTTATGTGAGTGATTCTGTTATTCTTGGTTGCCGCTAGCGACACCCATAGGAGTGGAGTGCTTCCTTCCGATTCTTAACAAACAGGTGTTTCATACGAAACACTTGTGTTTACTTCCGACACCGCACTGCGATGCTCTATAGGCCTAAAGAATAAACAATAAAAAAAAAATAACAATAATAATAATGAAAGTTAATTTATGGCTATCTTGGTATCTTAGGTGTCAATAATGAAAAATAATGGATTTTACAGGTGGTTGCCATACAAGAATGGTGCCCAGATTTCCCTAGTGGCCATGCACTCTTCTCAGGCAGTGCCTTTTAGACGGGGGGGCGGTTGACGCTGGAAATCTGGGCACCAAAACACAGAGGACACCTGGAAATCTGTAGCCTGATTTCAGACGAAACAGTCCACGAGAGTGGGCGGGGTCTATGGGCTGGAACCAGGCTAGGAAATCTGGGCACCTCGGAAGAGTGGGCACCAGGAAATCTGGGCTCCTCGGAAGGGTGCATGGGCACTAGGGAAAGGTGGGCTTAAAACAGAGTGGACACTAGGAAATCCGGGCACCAAAACAGGAATACTTTGAAGTCTTAGGGTTATGATGCCCACTGTTATGCCCACTGGTAGGCCTATTATGTAGCCTACTAAAAAGAGAGAGCACTTAAATTCTATAATCACCTAAAAGAAAGCAACCCAGACACGCTCCATAGCATAGCCCTCAACCATAGTGAAAATCTACAGGGTTGCCCCCTCAGTCAGCTGGCCCAGGGACTCTGTGCACAAACAGAAGCCCAACTACCAAACGGAAAACACTCTGGACCAAACCAGATTATAAGAAAACAAAAAGAAAGCTACCTAACATACTGGAAAGAGACAACCCAAAACCAAAGCAAAATGGAATACTATCTGGCACTAAAAAGAGAATATACATTAGCAGAATATCTGAGCACAGTAAAAGACCCAAAACTTAGGAAAGCCTTGACTAGGTACAGACTCAGCGAACACAGCCTTGCAATAGAGAAAGGCAGACACAGACAGACCCCACTCCCAAGGGAAGATAGGCTATGCACCCACTGCACACAAAATGTGGTAGAAACAGAGCTACACTTTCTAACCACCTGCCCACTATACCAAGACATCAGAGACGCATACTTCCCACAGATTACACACACCCGAAGTGAATTTGAAAACTCGACCAATGATGAAAAACTCCCATACCTACTGGGAGAAATACAACAATGCGCGAACACAGCAGCAAGATTTGTGAACTGTTGCGACAAAAGAAGGCTAGTAACACAACCACCCTAAGGACTACAAACCATGGATTGACATCTAGACCTACTGCACACAGTATGAAACAGAGCTGATACCTTTAAATGCATTTTGAGGAAAATAATGCTGCTATTTGTACCCTGTGTATATGGGTCAGTGACGTGACGCCCCAAAAAACATGTTTTTTAAAAAACTTTAAATAGCAGGCATAAAAATTATTTACTTTTGTTCTACTCACTCTCAACTTTATGAAAACACATTTTGTTTTTAGATATTTTATTGGAATCAGACTTTATTGAGCAGTTTGTTGTACTTGTGCCTAAAACCGTCATCTGGTGTGACATGACAATAATTGTTCATAAAATGAAAATGGAGTACACCTTTCTTAAGTTACTCACTTTATCAAAGTCCTTTATCATAACTAACCTGTGATCCACTATAGTTTTGTGAAAATTAATTGAATCTGTATATTTTTTTCATAATCAACACTCTGTGTGAGGCCCATGTTGTCGATCTTTCAACATATTTTAATTTTATTCTGACAAAAACCTTCTTTAAAATTACACAAATATTTGTGACTCTTCCTGATACTATTTTCTATGTAAACCATACACATTTTTTCGGTTTCATCATTAATAAAGGTATGATTTCTCACTATTTGGAATGTCACACCAGATGACTTAGTGTCACACCAGATGACCATATCTTCATGTGTCAAAGCAAACTGTGTTTTAACCTACCTATTAGTGAGTACTGAACTTTACTGATTGATTAAACAATTACCCAGGAAAAACAGCAACAGTAAAATTGCTTTAACATTAAATAACATGGCCTTAATATTTCTGAACAGGATAGTATTGTTGGGCCTTAACATAGGATAACAAAGAATTGTAGTAGTAGATGGATGATGAGGATGTGCACAGGAATGCTACGCACACCTAAGTCTTCTGCCGGCCCACGGCAGAAGGATCTTAAAGAGACAATAAGGTGCATAGCCACACTGGGAGCCAAGGCAACATTTTATTAACACCAATTATTGGAAACAACTCAGCATTCAGGTGTATTACTTTTTTCCGAAGTCTCCTGAACTTGAACACAGCATTTTGAGTTGAACAAATTTATTTACGAATCATGTCGTTACACCACATCTCCACTAGCTAAAGAGTGCTGGGTTGTGCAACTCCGAAAATAGCTGATCTACAAGCTCTCGCAGCACAATGCGTTGAGAGCTTGTAGATCAGCTATTTTCGCTATGTTTGTCTCGGGTCCTACCTTACCTCATTGTCCAGTCCAGTGAGTGAAAGTACAAAAGTATTAGATTAGATTAGAATAGACATTTAGACTGCATTGTACATCAGCCAGTCACATTTGGTGAGGGTATCTAGACATTTAGACTGTATTGTACATCAGCCAGTCACATTTGGTGAGGGTAGCAAACCGTTTGCCCTGTTGCGGTTCTGCTATGCCACAGACAACTTCCTGCTCTTTGTAGAAAATGCAGTCTCGCCCCTTTGGCCAGACAAAACCATTTTTCATTTTTCCAAGTTGATTCATGCAGTTTATCTCTAGCCCCTCCTTATTAATGGTAACAATCTGCCCCACATATGGCTTTCCCTCATATTTGATTATGACAAACTGTCCTTGTGTGTATTCATCTGAGGAGGTGTCTGAATCCTCAGCTTGGGCCTCTCCAATAGATGCACTTGTGTCCAGCACCTGAGTAGAAGACCTTCAGGAGGAGACATTTAAATGTAATTTATTTGTCAGGTAGATTGTTTTTAGTAGTAAAATGTAATTACTAGTAAGTCCTCAAGTTTGCCAAGGATGTTATACTCAATGAGCTCCGGAAGCTGTTTTGGGCCTGCAGCTGACCTGGGAAGGGGGCAGTTCCGCAGATGGGCCACCACTTAGTTAAGGAAGAAAAGGAATGAATGGATGACATAAGTTACTTTATTGTCATTAAACAGGTACAATTACAGGTATCATAAAATTGGCAAAGAGAATGATTTAGTTATACTTACTCATCACTTGTCTTGTCACCTGGCACCTCAGCCCTGGAGACTTGGTCGAACTGTAATTTCCGTGGGTTGTGACAGGTGCAGATCTGAGGAAACTGGCAGAAACAACTCAGGTCTCTGTAAACTATCTTTCCCGGGAAGATAGAAAGAACCTGGTGCGTAGTGCTGATGCCAGTCACTGGACGCACTGATGGAGGGACCATTTCATCCATGTTGGATATCTTCTCTTCTTCGATCCACATGACAGTGACTTTTTCAGAGGACTTCTGTAAATACTCACACAGATCCCTCGGTGTTTGTAGGTCACTGCCTCCGAGGACATACATGTCTGCCTTACGCTTCAGCACCCCTCCCACACCATCAGGTGCGCCCTTTCCATGGGAACGCTCTGAAAAGTTCCTGGTGACCCTCTTGAATCCCCATGTATAAGGAATGCTGCTCATGAGGAAGCAGTTTGTGCGATTCCGGTACTGGGTTGCTGGCCCATCACTGAGGACATGCAGGGTGTCAATTGCATTGTCTTGTTTTCCTCGGAAATCATCAATAACTGGCTTGATGTGTGCCCACACAGCACGCTCATCATGGCGTAAGGACTGTGAAATGGTGGCATAGCACTGGGAGCCACTGACTGAGTAGGCAACTCCGGTATGCACTGTTGCCTGCTGCCTATTGCCACCAAAATGAAACGCCTGAATCTCTGTGTTTAGTTTACATGCATAGTTCTCAGAAAAGTCTATATGCAAGACCATTTCATTGGGTTGGATGCTCTCCTTGATGTGTCTGAACTGCTTCACCTGATGAAGCCAGTTGAGCTGATGACTTGCAATCGCACTGAGCCTCTGGTTGAACACATCAGTGAGTCCAAATTAATCAATTTATTTGAATTGTGCTAAATCTATAACTAGTAGTCCTACTTTTTTTCCTTCTTTTTTTTTGTTTTGCTGTATCCAAGTAAGGATAAGAACAGCTATGGTTTTGTTTAAATGCCCTTCCTCCATATCCATTCATTCATCACTATACAGTATGTTTGTGTATTTTGGAAATAATAAAATCACATTTTCTGTACCACCCATTTTCTGTTGTCAAGTGTCTTATATTAACTGCTTATAACGGATAGTTATTATAAAGTGTTACCACAATATAAGGTTTAGGTTTCTGTGAAGGGGTTTCTGCTCTGTCTGATGAATTTGCTGTATCACCGAATGAAGCTAAATTAAATTATGTAAAAATGTTTAAAACGTTGTTTTAAACATGTTAAAATGTTTTAAATGGACAAAAGAAACATGAGACTTGTTATTTATTGTTATGTCTGTAGGAAAATACAGTATATATCATCTGGTGTGACAATCAAGTCATCTGGCGTGACAAGCAGATATGTCACACCAGATGACGAAGTGTCACACCAGATGACGTTTTCTGCATTTAGGACTACCTTGAGGCTACCAGGTACACATTAGCATGCTAACAACATGCTAGCTATAACAAAACAACCTAGATTTACATGTAATTATGACCAAAGTTTCAAATAACTTTTGCTTTATTAATGAAAAAGGTGTCACACCAGATGACATCCAGAAGTGCCACACTTGTCAAAGTTTCAACAAGATGGCATTTCATGAAAATGTTAAA
>NC_137830.1:37928184-38025684 GCF_963921795.1 Nannobrachium achirus
TAATGTTAAAGCAATTTTACTGTTGCTGTTTTTCCTGGGTAATTGTTTAATCAATCAGTAAAGTTCAGTACTCACTAATAGGTAGGTTAAAACACAGTTTGCTTTGACACATGAAGATATGGTCATCTGGTGTGACACTAAGTCATCTGGTGTGACATTCCAAATAGTGAGAAATCATACCTTTATTAATGATGAAACCGAAAAAATGTGTATGGTTTACATAGAAAATAGTATCAGGAAGAGTCACAAATATTTGTGTAATTTTAAAGAAAGTTTTTGTCAGAATAAAATTTAAATATGTTGAAAGATCGACAACATGGGCCTCACACAGAGTGTTGATTATGAAAAAAATATACAGATTCAATTCATTTTCACAAAACTATAGTGGATCACAGGTTAGTTATGATAAAGGACTTTGATAAAGTGAGTAACTTAAGAAAGGTGTACTCCATTTTCATTTTATGAACAATTATTGTCATGTCACACCAGATGACGGTTTTAGGCACAAGTACAACAAACTGCTCAATAAAGTCTGATTCCAATAAAATATCTAAAAACAAAATGTGTTTCCATAAAGTTGAGAGTGAGTAGAACAAAAGTAAATAATTTTTATGCCTGCTATTTAAAGTTTTTTAAAAAACATGTTTTTTGGGGCGTCACGTCACTGACCCATATATAGATCAATAACAAAAGTGAGAAAAAAAAACAGTCAAGAACAAAAAATAAATAAAGCAAGAAGAAAATAAATACAATACATTTACAGTGGAAAAGGGGAGGTAAACTATATGGGCTTACAGGTTTCGAATAGCAAAAGTTACTTTTCAGACCGATTTTGAACACACACGCACAACACAAACAACAGAAATATTATAATAAAACATTTTACAGGACCCAATCAGGTATTTAGCACATTTTCAGCAGTTGCAGATCATGATAGTATGTATGTATGTATGTATGTATGTATGTATGTATTATGTATGTATTATGTATGTATGTATGTGTGTGTAAGGCGGCCAACCCTCACATTAACGGCCAGTGTTTAAAACTGGTTCAAGTTCAATATAAAGTTCAAGTTCAGAATACGTTAATTCAATAAATATCAATATACCATTACATGTCTGCGTCATATTTTATACCAATTGCTCAGAGAATGTTGCCGGACAACGCCAGTTGGTTTAACCAAATGAAACCATAAAAAGGCTTCTTTACAGAAATAACACAGGTTCGTTTTAGGCCTATACGAGAGAGCAACCCTTGGGGAATGCAAACCCCTGAGAGAGACCGAGACCACACAGGTATTCAGGGGGGTACAAAGGTACAAAGTTTAGGTCACCAGCGTTTTCGCCTATGTTTTTTTCGCCTACATGGATATGGTCTTTTCGCGTGGCACTTTCGCCGTGGAGGAGAGTGTTTTCACCTAACCTGTCTGGCCGTTTCGCCGCCGTTGAAGAGCCATTGTTTGCATGACAGTGGTGTTACCTCACCTGTCAAACGGTGACCATTACACATGGCTATCCTAAGCACCCCATATAAATCAAATTAATACAGACTAGAAGCTCGGCCGCCGAGCGTCTAGTCGGCAACCTGGCCAACTCGGGAACGATGTAAATTGGAATGAATGCCCCACCCTTTAATGCAAACCCCATTATACCTGTTGTCATACGACCTGTTTTGACCATCTGTTTGCCTGTGTCCATTTATGCCCATATATGGAGATATCTGTCTGTTTGCGTCCATGTTATGCCCATATATGGAGATCTCTGTATCTGTCTGTCTTTGTCCCTTTTATGCCCATATATGGAATCTCTGCCCTTTGGGCGGCCAAGCGTCTAGTCGGGTGCCGGCCTACTCGGGAACGATGTACATAGGGAATGAATGCCCCACCCTTTAATGCAAACCCCATTATAACTGTTGTCATAGGACCCGTTTTGACCATTTGTTTGCCTGGGTCCATTTATGCCCATATATGGATATATCATGCCCATATATGGAGATATCTGTATGTCTGCGTCCATTTTATGCCCATATTTGGAGATCTCTGTATCTGTCTGTCTGTGTCCCTTTCATGCCCATATATGGAGATCTCTTCCCTTCGGGCAGCCAATCGTCTAGGCGGGGACCGGCCTACTCGGGAACAATGTAAATAGGGAATGAATGCCCCACCCTTTAACGCAAATCCCATTTATCTGTTTGTCTGTGTCCATTTTATGCCCATATATGGATATCTCTGTATCTGTCTGTCTTCATCTTGAGCAGTATACGCAGCCTGTTTGCTTTGCCACCCGTGGGGAATGATGCCCCGACATGGACGGAGCACCAGAGAAGTCAACAACAGTGAGTGATTTGATTTCCTGGTTTCAAGATGACGAGCGTTGCAGAGCTGCAGAGGAAGGAATGCGATTGGCTGACATACAAGGGAGGCAGACAGGCAGACAAACAGACAGCTACACACACCCCTTTCACACGTGTATTTGTTGACAGAATAAGACAGAAGGAGGAAATGTGACTCGGGGCTTATTTTTTAATCTGTGGCAACAAAATGAACAGTGAAAATGGGACACTTTTTGAAAAAGAATAACGGGATTACTTTTTTGAAAATGTAACTAAGTAACTAACCATTATATTGTAAAATGTAACTCATTAGGTTACTCCGCTACCACCAAACTAACGTTGTTACGTAATGTCGTTAGTTATAACGCCGTTACACCCAACACTGATAGAGATATATAGATATATAGATATAGATATACAATTTTATTATATTTGTGCTCTCACTAAATCATCCACACATGAGCACATCTTGGCCATGCAGGTAAGATTATATACACAGATGCCCTGTGAACTATCAAGCTATAATACTACCGAGCCAGAGCAGCAGCAGAGGTAAAACGCTCAGGTAAGGAATGCTCAGGTGAGGCACACTGGCTGAGACAGTAGGTGGTATTCTCTGGTCCGGCATGGCCAGAACAGAGACGTTGCCATTGCAGAAGTCTGGCCCTTCACAGCACCGTGGTCCGTCGATGAAGGTAGACAACGTGATCAGGGGACTAAAGGCTGTCAGGTGGAGATTTATACCCGTGCACCAGGAGGGAGAAACACAGCCGTGCGCTCTTTGAATCCTTCCACCTGGGACTATCACTGCAGGTCACACACACACACGCACGCACGCACGCACGCACGCACGCACGCACGCACGCACGCACGCACGCACGCACGCACGCACACACACACACACACACACACACACACACACACACACACACACACACACACACACACACACACACACACAAACAGATTGTATGCCATTAGTACAGTTTTGTAATCAAACTTTACACGTTGTCCATTGAATGATGCACAACGACTGGCATCTCCTTTTCAACAGTAAATGATCTATCACCAGTGGTAGAAGAAGTACTCGGATCTTTTACATTTAAAGGAGTAGTTCACCCCCAAAATGACTTTTTTCTATTTATCACTCATGCCATGGAGACTTGAGTTCAATAATATTTGCTTATATTCGTCGCATTCCTAAGACAATAATTGTATTATAGTAAATTTACCCCCATTGAATCCAGATGGGGACCCAAATGCTTTTCGGGTCCCCATCCAAAATTGTACAGCACTAGTTACTTTCCACCACTGCTTACTTCCTCCCTATATTTAAAGATTCAATAATGCAGATGTTATTAAGAGTCCTATTGTGTTCTTTAATTGTACTGTTACATGCAGTAATTCTACACGAAAGGGTACTTGTACTCTCTGGGTTAAATTGACACTGAGGATTTCATTGTGTACCATGGCTAACTGTTTCTATACATTGTAAACTGAACAGAACAAAAAAATAATAATTCTAGGATATTTTATTCCTATAATACATTTGAATGCTGGATTTTGCTTGTCGGCACTTAATAGGCCTAATGCCTCATTCACATACAGAAAAAAACAAGCTAATGGTTGGCTTGGTAATTCAATGTAAACTCTATGCAAACCAGCTTTTAAAATTTCCAAGCTGGAAAAAAGCTTGGACATTTTTAAAGCTGGTTTGCATTGAGATTGCATTGAATGACCAAGCCAACCATTAGCTTGGCTTGTCTCAGTGTGAATGCAGCATAACGTATGCATATATCGTCGTTGCTGGGTGGAAACCTTGTATGTCCAAAACCGTTCCTTTTGTATTTATCATTTAAAAATGATTTTAACTAATGAAAATAACTGATTTACAGTACAAGCACACAACGCCTCACACTGCGAGATCAGCTATTTTCACTAGTTCTGTGCGACAGTCTTGAATGATGAAGTGGGGCTTTACTTTACGAAGAAAAGATACAAATTTGAAACTTGGAGGTTTCCGCTGGACAGCGACAATATACAAATACTCATGCTGATATATCTGTTTTAAAAAGCACACAGTGGCGTCAGTTCAGAAAAAGCCAAGGTATGGCAACATGGCTGTCTTCGCGCGCGTGCAAGACACCAGTCATGTTGCCATACCTTAGCAACAGGCATGATACATTTATTTCAAGAAGTACATTCTATTTCCCCCCCTGTTTCTACGGTTTCTTGGGCTGGATATGGCAGCCTGGGTTCAAGTGCAGCTAAACTTAGCATGTTAGTAAACGTGCCACAATTAACAATAATGCATTGCACCTGTGCAGCTGACCTGCGGAACCTGGGAATATACCATTTTGTCAAGATGGGGAGAATAAAAGTGTGGAGAATATAATTATAATACCTTGTTAAAGTGACCATTATGTTAAATTTTGCATTTGTTGTTATTTTAATGTAATTTAACAACATAATAACCAGCGCAGATAGACAAAGAGACATTCATGGATTTATATTTAAAAGTAACTTTTATTTTCCCCCCTGGACCCAGGGTATGGCAGCTGCATACCCCTGCCATACCCAATTGACGCCCCTGAAAGCACACATTTTAGAACTCACCAGTTGCATTCGTACATTGGGTCCTCCGTCCACGGCATACGTTTATTTTATGACACAGTAGGTCAAAAGGTGAATCACATGTGAAGCACCTCCTCCCGTTCGGTTGCAGTGTGAACGGGTTATCAGGAACTGAAATGAGCCAGTAAATGAAACCATACAGTTGTAATTTAACTCATACAGTGCCATCCGGCCACAAGGGGTGCTAGAGTGCCAGAAATGTATCCATAGACCTTCTTTATAGCTTTCGTCGACCCTCTCCCAACTGCCTTGTGTTTTCACTCCAGTCAATGCTATGGGTGTCGAGAGGAGGAAGCTAGCTGACACGTAGCCAAAATGCTAACCCCTTTAGAAGCCCGATCTAAAGCTATTTCAGCCGCAAAAAACTTTCTCTTTGGGTCTGGGGACACAATCCGGAGAAAATCCTGTCTAAAGATGTGATTTATTATTGGAGTGGGCGGCGCGATTTGGCCGTTAGCGCGAATACGGCCCGTGGATGGCCGAGTCTAAGTCCCGGCCAAGGATGGACGTCTAGACCGGGGCTTCATTGAGGCCTCCGATAAAATAATTCATTTTATTAAATATCCCGGACATGTTCGGGATAGGCACCCTGGAATACGTCGCGCCGCCTACAATGAACATTGGGTGAACATTGGGGGGGGGGGTCTAAACTTTATTTTAAACCATTTTCAATGGAATAAATCGTCGGAGCATCTAGCGTCTCTCGTTGGTGAGCGCTGGGCGAGCCGGGACCACCCACGTTGCTCCAAGCAGCTCGGGGTAAGTAAAATAGCAAATAAAAATTTGTTTTTGATCCCGAATATCCCGAACATGTTCGGGATAGGCACTTAAAGGGTTAAGAGTGTTGCAAATTTAAAATGTTGACTTTAATAAATGGTACGTACATACTATATTCATTCCAAGTTTAGATCAGTTGGTGTGGTTAACTCACTGTTTCCTACTGTTTTCCATATTCACACCGTGGCCATCTTGTATCACATGACCACATAGGGTCACCAGCAGCCAATCAGAAGCTCAAAACAGCATCTTGGGTAAGGCAAGACCCGCCCACGGAATCTTCTGATTAGCTGTGTGTGGTCATGTGATCCAAGATGGCCGCGGTGTGAATATGGTAAAATCATAGAGTTATAATAAGAATAGAGAGGACACCGGATATCCCCGCCCGTCGACTTGTATTGAGTTGCTCACCCAGCGCATGAAGCGTACTTCCGCGTTTGAGACGCCTCTGAAACGTGACATAGTGGGGCTTCTATTTTGCTTCTGTGACGCATTTTGCGTCATAGTTTGTGTTCATGGACGCGCTGGGGCTCTAATTCATGAACGAGCACTTCCGGTATGAACGCGCGTCAATACAAAGAAGCCTAGATGCGCGTTCATGATTAGAAGCCCCAACTGCAGTACCTCAAACGGCCACCATGTCCATTTTGCTTCAGGGCTTGGGTAAAATTCTAACAATTTCTCAATTAAAATGAATGCCACAAAGCTGAAAATAGCCGATCTACAAGATCACAATGTGTCACATTGCGACGCATTGTGAGCTTGTAGATCTGCTATTGTGTGTTTGGACAAGTTTGGACAAAAAGTTTCTCTTTTGGTCTCGAGTTAAACGCGTGACGCGAAGAGTACAACAGCTGTTGGCACATGCGCAGTTGGGTGGGCCTAGCGGGCATTGGGCAAAATAGCTGGCTAAAAAGCGCCTGAATAATTTCGTTTTATATTAACTGTACGCCAATGTAAGTACATTGATGGTGGCAAATGTGCCTATAACGTTGGCAGAGTACTGATCAGTACATATGCCAAGTGTGGAACCTCTAGGATTAGTGGTTTGCTGGGAATAGGGAGCATACGCCATTTGGCACTCCATGGACCATTTTGGGGGCACTCCATGGACCCCTTCTCCAATTACTATATGTAAGATATCAAATATCTTAATATTGAATCAAGTTACTTAAAACAAACAAAAGAAATACATGATTATACTAGGAGGAAGATTTTCTTTTTCAGAAAAGTGCACAGAAAGAGTTACATTTATGTTTTTATGTGGCCACACCCACCAGTTCATTAAGTATGCCTGGTTGTTAGGTGGGTGGTGACCCAGCTGAAGTTAGCCACACCCCACACGGTATTTTTCTATCTGGCCTTTTTGACTCAGAGGCTTTCAGGAAGAAACTAAAAATACACAGGGAAGGCAAATTTGCACATTATAACCCTAACAACTGGGTCTATTAGAGTAATGTTAAAGGACAACTTTAGTTTTTTACAACAAGGGTTCATATTTTAGATTGTAATTAAAGAATATAAAAATTTCATTTACTTCTTTCTATTGTTTTAGAGATTCTTATTTCAGTGGTTGGGAGCATGCGTACAAGTGGCTAAATATGTCATTTTACACAGAATAAGTCCATTCCCAAGATACAACCTAACCTTTCATGGTTGGATGTGACTTATGGGGGCTAGCAGTGTTACTGTAAATAGCAATAAAGAAACTGCTGGCTTATTGTGTCTAAAAAGACATATTTAGCCACTTGTACACATGCCCCCATGCGTACGCATGCCCCACATTTTAAATTTGATAAAACAATAGAACGAAGCAAATGAAAACATTTTAACACTCACTTTTTATTTTCTCTAATTACAATCTAAAATATGAACCCTTGTTGCAAAAAAACAAAGTTGTCCTCTAACTCCATAGACACATACAAAACAGAAAAAGTCCCAAACTATGCCACCACCTCTTTAAAAACTGTCCCGGGTGCTTTTTTTCCTTCTTTTTTAAGTGAAATATCCCTTTAACTTAAAGTTGTACCATGTAACTTTTTTTATAAAACAAATCTTAAAATTGTCCTAACTGTTAAATCGCTAAAGTTTTAGAACACCCACTCCGTTATTTTCAGCTTCTGAAGCCTTCTCTTTATATGTTTTCTATGATCCTGGCCTTGGACCGGATTTCGCGCCAAAATGACGTAATCTGCATCATCTGTATACGTTGTGTATACGTTGCCCAATCACATCGCCGATCATGCACACATGGTACACTACCGGCCAATCACAGCGCATCTTGAAGTGGGGTCGCCATATTTGTAGTCGCCCGTGTGTCTCTTTACTCAAAAGGTAATCTCGCCTACCAGGCAGGGTGAAGTAGTCCGTTTCTCCGGAATGCCTGAACGCACAGGAACCAGGGACCCCTCTAAAGATAGCTCTCGGCGTTGTGGAGGCAGACGCGGGGGTGTGAAGGTACGAAAAACGGGCGAAAGACGCGAACGCGACCGCGGTTTGCTATAGGGCTACTGACCACTAGTTGAGCATCTTACACAGTATAGCTTTAAATGACATTTTTGCAGTGTAGATTAGTGTGGAATCTACCTATAGACCTCGTTTTAGTACAAACTCTGATCACAGATGAAAACATGAGAATGAGTATTATGCAAAACACTATAGTTTACACAAAGTGTCGTAAATATTTTACATACCTCCCAATATCTTGGTGTTACAGCCAGAACCATTGCAACACATTCCTGCTAGTTGGCCATTTCCTGGCCCAAAGTTTGTGTGGAGAATAGAAAACTCTTCCCCTAGTTTATTGGCTCCACACCTGTCAATGGGTATACATTGTCTGCGGATAATCGTGGGACCCACCGTTGCTACAAAAATAAAAATAAAGACACAATATTAATAATATTGAAGAAAAATCTCATGCATGTATTATACAGAAATCCTATTGTGAAGCAAATATAGTTGGGTCAAAAATGGCAGTTTCGTGACCGTGGAGAGCAAAGGTCCGTTTCTCAATGGATTTGTCATCTATGAGGGTTATTAAACAAATTTGGCCGGGGAGTCATTCACTTAACCCTTTTTGTGCCTATCCCGGGACAAGTTCGGCTATTTTTCAATCCAATACAATGTTTTTGTTTGCTATTTTACTTACCCTGAGCTGCTGGTAGAGATGTGGGTGGTCCTGGCTCGTCCTACGCTTTCCAACGAGTGATTCTAGATGGTCCGACGATTTATTCCATTGAAATGGTTTAAAATAAAGTTTAGAGCCCCCCCAAAAAAGCTCAATCTATACTGTCGGCGGTGCGACGTATTCCGGGGTGCCTATCCCGCTCTAGTCCGGGATATTTAATAAAATGAATTAATTAATCGGAGGCCTCAACAAAGCCCCGGTCTAATTTTCCATCCATGCCCGGGGCCGCGATTCTGTTTACATCGGCCCGTAATCGGGCAACGCCGCCGCACCGCGCCGCCCACTCCAATACAAACTCACATCTTTAGAGACCTTTTTCTCTGAACTGTGTTCCCAGCGCAGCGACAAAGTTTTTTTGCGACTAAAATAGCTTCAGATCGGGCTTCTAAAAAATAAAGAAGCTAATAGCTAACTGTTAGCTAACTTCCTCCGGTCTTCATCCATAACAGTGGTTGCAGTGAAATCCCAAGCCACTACTGCCTGTGTCAACGGAAGTTAGAGCGAAGGCCTATACAGAAATGTCTGGCACTCTAGCGGCACCTTGTGGCCCCTGGCATTAAATCAGTTAATACTATACAATACACTATAAAGGAAGAAATTACTCCCAAAAAATCTTTAAGTGGGATGTGAGGGGTCAAACTAGGGGTTTTTAATTATTCTGAATCCATTGCAAGCATTTGTTTGGCATGAAAAACATTCCTTGGGCAAGAAATGGCCCCACAATATGATGGTTTAGTGATGAGTCATCAATTTTCACAGTCTTTTGGGGTCTGTTTTTAGCCCAAGGAATGTTTTTCATGCAAAACAAATGCTTGCAATGGATTCAGAATAATTAAAAACCCCTAGTTTGACCCCTCACATCCCACTTAGGGTTGTTCGATATGGCCAAAAAATAAAATCTCGATTATTTTCTCTGAAATCCCGATTTTCGATTTCGATTTCGATTTTTTGTTAAAAGAATAATACATTGTTTCAACTATTTTGTTTTCATTTAAAAAATGCAAGGAAATGATTTTTTTTTTCATTATTGTTTCATTTTTTGATTTTTTTTATATAGCCAAATAGCAAAATGCAATAAAACAATAAGGGTATTAATAATAATAACTTTAGTTGTGCAACAATCACATACAACTTAGCGTCCTTAGTGTTTCATTATCAATAGTGAGTGACAAAACAGCCAAAACAAGCCAGCTCTTGGAGGCTGGTGAGGCATTTTGGTAGGCATTTCGCCTACCAAAATGTAATTCCTGGCTACGCCCCTGCCCTGCACCACTCATGCACGGAGATGTTGACTGATTGTAAACGGAGGCGAAGCGCTTCGCTTCCCGACGCAAAATTAACACAGTGACATGGACAGTAGGAGTAGACTACAGTCAGTAGGTGGGTAACACAGAATTAATAAGCTTCTTTCAAACTACAACAAGTAAGTAAGTTTACCAGCTCAGCAGCGTTTTGTTCTGTTTGCTGCTTGAACCATCGCGAGTGAGCGCATTGCGGTGGTGAACTCTGCTCAGTCTGACGTGCGCTAAACGCGCATCAAAGAAATTACACATCAGATAGAAAGTAGTATTAATTTGGTGTCGGACCTTGTCGTCCTGCTTTAGGAGGACGGGGCTGTGTACTTTTTGTGCGTGCAAGGCTCCAATGAGTAAGAATTTCCCTAAATTAAAGTGAAAATCGATTTTACGATTTCCATTTTTTTAAATCGTCCAAAGGAAAACTAGAATTGAATATTTCAATAATAACATTTTGTTGCTTGTTGTTTTCTTAATGTGTTAAGCCGCAGGGGGTCCGGGGGGGTAATCTGCCTAAAATGTATGGCACAAAATGACAATGATTGTGCCTAGTGTTCACCCACCAAATGTCAGCTAACCCCTGGAAATGCACAAATGATATGTATTTGGTCCACGGAGCGGCTCCATGGCCTGCCCATCCCAAAATATTTTGTTCCAGGGACCCCCAGAAGTAAATATTTGAGTTAACAAGACTGACCTATGACTGTCTTGATCCAAGGCTAAACAAGCGAAGCTTAAACCAGCGCCCTCCAAGTTACACCACTTTTTATGTCAAGGACCCCTAAATTGACACTTATTAGCCAATGGACCACCATGAATCACTGCTGAATCACCATGCCCATGTTAGTTAAAAAAAAATCAAACCTCGGTTCGAAGTGGAGCGGTGAATTTGAGCAGCTGTACCCTATGTGAGTGAGTGAGTGAGTGTAAACTGTGCCTGTGAGTGAGTGGTGAGTGTGCCTGGCCTGCACAAAACAGCGCCCCTCCTTTAACTAGTGTTTTGTGTGTGGCCACTCAAGGTATTGCCAGGCTACGGACACGGCCAGCCACCCAGCCAGCCACCCAGCCACCCAGCCAGCCACCCAGCCACCCACCCACAGACATACCCACGGACATACCTGTTCATTGGGAGCGCTTTCACCGCTCCAAAAAAAAAAATCTCATGAGGCCCCCAGCCTGTGTGGGGCCCCAGGCGGCTGCCTATTTTGCCTGTATGGGCTGCACGGCCCTGAAACTAAGACTAGCCTACCTCCTTTATTTATTATGCACCCAAATACCCTTCATGAATTATTTTATTTCATGATGGCCCTACACTGTATCTTTTTTGCAATTATTCTTGAGTTAAATTGTCCCATTAGAAATCTAATCCACATGACTGGCATAGCACAAATAATAGAACAGAGAGAGGGGAAGAGAAGGGGAGACTTGTGGATATAATTATGCTCAGCTGCAGTTATTTTGTTACTAGTGACAAGAGGAAAACCTAAACATGCATTGCGTTCTACCTTTTCTTTGCTGACATCATTCCTGAAAATTGTGGGGCCCCCCTGCGAGGAGGGGGGTGGGGGCCCTTTTGCAAATGATGACGGAGTTATATCTGTTCAATGTTATATGAGTCATACATAAAGGTTTCCTATGTAAATAAGCTGAAAAGCTTACTAGGATCTCCTTTTAGTTGACCTTGTACCAGTGAACTGTACTGTCATGAAACTGTACCCTTTCCTATGCAAACTTCTAATAAAGTCTTCAATCAATCAATCTCTCTGGAAGAAGTTGCACATGAACTCTGCTGGCGGACTGAGGCGCTCCAACACGACCACTAGCTAAATGCTGGGTGCAGTAAATGTATATTCCTTTCTTGGTAAGGGAAAGCTAAAGGAGTGCTCATTAACTACATTCCACACAGCTGTGTGGAGACTGGGCCAGCAGGCGGGGGAGGGGGAGAGAGAATTAGACTGGAGCAGTAGGGAGCATTTGGGTGTGTGCTGTGTGGGGGCCCCCTCTGCATTGCGGGGGTTGCGTGCCCCTCCCCTACGCCACTGCACACAGTGCTGCAAAGTGCATGATAATACTCGTCAATTCTGCGCTTCTTTATTAACTAATTTACTTTGCTCCATTGTTGGCTAAATGACGTTTCGTTTCGGCGTTTTTTGGGCAAATCTGAGCTGCAGTTCATCTAACTACTTTCGCCGTGGTTTCATCCACAATAAGCGTGGGAGGACGGAGGAGTGACGGTGGACCGGAGCGTTCAGTGTAAGCGATGACTGCCGAGCGAGCTCTATAAATGAAATGCACACACGTGTGTGTCTGTGAGCTTGTGTATCTGCTATTTTTCTATACCAATGAAACGGGAGATTACCTGAGATATGTAAATGTAACCATTAAAGCAATAACACCACTCTGAAAACCGGACAATTAGGTGTCCGGCCAGAGGCTGAGCTGGGCAGAGGACAGCAGGGTCGGAAAAAAAACAGATCGCCCTGTCATGGGCGCTCAGGCACGACTGCTCTATATTTGATCAACATAAGGGGTTTAGTGGTGCTCAGGCAAGGGATGGGTATCGTTTGGATTTTTACGATTCCGGTTCCGGTTCTGCTTATCGGTTCCGGTTCCTAACGGTTCCTATTTCGGTTCCAAAATGGTTAAAAATATATATTTTTAGCTGAAACTGAATAGAGATTTTTTTTTATTATATATACACACACATTATTTTTAAACATTCTTTATTTATTTATTCATTGGGTAATAAAAGGTAATATGTCTCCACTTGCATAATTGCACATGTATGGCCTAATTGTGTTATTATTATTACTATAATAGGCCTGCCAATGTTTGGGGAGAATTCACTTTCAGTTTCATTTTAGCAACACACACACACACACACACACACACACACACACACACACACACACAGTATCTTGCTGTGAACTCTAGAAGTGGCCCGAACTCTAGAGGTGAGTGGCCCGAAGGACCGCCGAACTTCAACACAGAGACGCTCCAGCGTTATGCTTCGACGCATCGCGGTGCTTGGATTGTGCAATTTGTGCTGTTTGTGCTGTCTTTTTTTTTTCTGCGCATCACATCTAGGAACCGATAGGCAGTACCGACATTACATATATTTTTTGGGTACCCAGGAACTGTCATGTGTAAGGTGTCCAGTGTAGTCTGGGCTGACAGTCTTTCAGCAAAAACTGTACTGGGACAAAAGATTTGACAGTAGGCTAACAATTAATTGCCTATGAAATCAAGTCAATACTTTTGTACTTTTACTGACGTAGCCTATATGTTGAATTGAGGACTTTTGCGTGGTGTGGGGGTGGGGGCTGTATAGGCAAATTCGCGAGGTTGTTGTATAGACTGATTGATTGATTGAAGAGTTTAGCACTGTTTGCAATAGAAGACGCAGTTACAATACACAACATTGGCACACACACACGTCACAGTCCCATTCCGCGACCCACCCGTGGGTCGAGACCCAGTACTTGGGAAACAACAATGCTTAAAACATCATACACACGCAGTTTTTATAGACGCTGTCTGTATCTGTCGCTCTCTCTAACGCACACTCACTCACTCTCACACACACGCCACACACACACACGCGCGCGACGCGACCGAAAAGCGGTTGTCCGTGGTGTAACCCATAGAGTTATACTTATTATAACTCTATGGGTGTAACACGTTGAAAAATTAAAAATATCCGAGCACATCGGTGCTTAATAATAAGTGAACTTTCCGACGGCGAAGTCCTTTTGATGGATTTTTCTTGGCTGTCAATGTCTCTATAGTCCAAAAAATCGCTCTGAACGTGAGTAAAACGACAGTGTACTGTGTACGCTATATTATAGAACCGTAGAGGAGAAAGGAAGACCACTCCCCCTATGAAACCAAGGCACAAAAGAGGGAAGGCTGGTGGGCTGTGGCGCTCGATTCCACATATTTGCTATAGCGAGGGCACTGCATAGGAGGAGAAAGCCTCGTGCCGCCCGCCCATCCACCTTCTGACACATTTATCGCCTTTCCCAAACCAAAGAAGGGGGGCGAAAAAGCGACTAGCAATGCCCACGGAAGGAGGAGCAGTTGATTCCACATGATCTACACGCTGAGCGGGGCGGCGCCCACTGACTTCAATAGAATACGTGGAGCCAGCCGAGAGAACCGCCCGCGTTTATCATCAAGGGACATTTATCCATTTTCCATTCTGACGTCACTGCCAAAGTGACTTCCAGGGGCTAGGTAAAGACATTTTGCTATCACAAAATGTAAAAACCGGGTTACGATTAAAAATCGATTAATCGAACAACCCTCTTAAAGCAGATCTTTTGGGAGTAATTTTTCCTTTATAGTGTAGTGTATAGCAAGTGAATGAGGCTGAAAATTACCCTAGCTGTCAAACATTTTCCCAACCATTTTAAAAAAGACACCCCGGCCAAATTTGTTTAATAATCCTCCTAGATGACAAATCCATTGAGAAACGGACCTTTGCTCTCCACGGTCACGACTGCCATTTTTTACCCAACTAAATAAGTATAGCAGGAAGGAAGAATGTTGATTATTACAAACTACAGTAGACGACAGGCAGACTTGATCCTCCCCAGTGCAGTTTTGCAGCTCAACCTTGGCGCACTGAACGTCTGTGTCATCAAGGCAAGTGAAACACTGAAGGTCTACCGTTTTAGTTTCAGCTGAATTGAGGAAAATATAAAGAGATTCATTATATGAAGATTAAAAAAGTGTAATTCTTAAAACAGACGCACATTTTAGAGCTTGGCAACAAACAATACTGAATATAGTACTAATATGACAAACGAGATTCACTCGCTTTGGGTGTGGATAACTGAACAGATCAGATCATTGGTAGTTTCCAGCTCCAAATCCGAGGACTGTAGGTGATCGGATAGGGTTTTTGTGAGGCTGAAGATGCTTTCCAGCATAAAAAAAAGTATGATTTTATAGTATGGTTTACATACCGGTATAAGTCAGTCAATTGTCTTTCACATATTCTTATATATTTTATTCATTTATTCCTTAAATATCTTTCATCACAAGTTTGTGGGATGGGGGCCCAATCTAGCCCCCCCTGGAGCCGCCTCTGAAGCTCACAAGCATGTAGATCAGATATGATTTTGCCATTGACTTACCATACAACAAAGTATGTAGGGTTTAAGTGGTTAAAATGTCATACTCACTCACAGCTTCAGTTGCTATTAATTTTGTCCAAAACTTAGTCTCAAGTAAATTGTATACAAACAAATGAAATACAACTGTCGAGTCAAATGTTACAGACATACCTGCATAGATTAGGCTCCAGGTGACACACAAGGTCCAGATCAGCAACATTGTGGTGAATACCGGTACATGCATGCGGGTGGGCATGGCTTATATACTGTAATGGGCTTGCTTTGAGGAATATGCCTACGTGTTTGAAAACACATCAACTGATTTGCATAATGCACAAAAATAAGAGGAACGAACTGTGAGACCTTGTAGTCTGACACTAGTCGGTGTATTAGCTTTCCAAAATCAACTGTTCAGGAATGCACTTTCACGGGCACGGCACAGAATTATGTAATCGTCATTTCAACAGTACAGATCATGCAAGCTTATTTCAATAAACAGCAAATTTGCAATCTAGGAATAGGAAGCATGGTTTCCCCAAGGCACAATAACTAGTCTGGGATCACTTCACTTTACGGGGTTTGATCCGGTCGGGAGCGGAAACCACTTTTTGATTGATTTGATTGATTGAAGACTTTATTAGAAGTTTGCATAGGAAAAGGTACAGTTTCATGACGGTACAGTTCACTGGTACAAGGTCTACTAAAAGGAGATCCATGAAAAGACTAAGCTTATTTCCACTGGAAACCATTTAAGTATCTCATATAACATTGAATGACAGACAAATAGAACACAGTACTATGCAGTAGATATGTAAAGAAAAACAAAAAAGAAAACAGTACGTCATGTTGTAGTCCTAGACGGACTACACTTTGGCCGGAACTATCAACCGGATTCAGTTTTAACCCAAAATATTCCCCTGCACCCAAGGACATACTTTTAGGGCCGGCCTAATAAAGACCTTGATGAGGCGTAGTTTTGCTTTCGAAAAATTCGTTTGGTATGTGCATCTTTTAATCCAACTCGTAGCGACTGGCAAGACTACGTAGGCTACTCCAGCATTTTAAAAGGGATTGGGGAAACAAACGGGGGTAACTAAATCAAAGCGACGCCGCTTCTTCTAGTGGTTTCCGCGCTTTAGGCGGAAACCAAACGGTCTGTTGTGAACGAACACCAGGCTCTCTCCCGGGAGAAAGCCTGGTAGGCGAGGTTACACAATAACTGGTGTTGGCTCCTTTGGCAGGTGTATCTTAGGGTGCGTTCGGAAATGCGCACTCAACGCACTGGTGTGCCATATTGTCGTTTGTTTATTCAGTGCACTGCTCTTTCAAATGATTCCTGGCTTTAGTTTCAAAAGCTTTGTTCAACTAATAAAATTACCTTTGTTACATTTACATGTTTTAATGAGTTGGTAACTCATTTAATGAAGTTGGTACAATTTGAAATTAAGAAAGTTGTCCGAACTTAAATATGTTTCGATTTTGAATGAACATTTTTGCCTTCAGTGAGTTTGAACTTATTAAATTAAGTTGGTGCAAATTAAAATTAAGAAAGTTGTCCCAACTTAAATATGTTTAGATTTTGAATTAACATTTTTGCCTTTGGTGAGTTGGTAACTTATTAAATTAAGTTGCTCCAAATTAAAATTTAAGAAAGTTGTCCCAACTTAAATGTGGATTTCGAGTTAACATTTTTGCCTTCATTCAACAGCAATTTATTAAAGGTGATACACCATGCAAACACATCGGGTGCCCCTGGATTGCCCCATTTATCCCCTCTTGCTGCCCAGGCCCACCACCATTGTATTGAATCCGGCCCTGCTGCGTCAATGCATGCGCAGAGATGGGCGAAAATACATTGAAAAGTATTTTGATACAAAATATAAATACTGGGTCAAAAAATGTATCAAAATACAAAATATAAATACAGGCCAGAGAAATGTATTTAAGATTCAAATACGTATTTTGTATTTTGAAAATACATAAATACTTTTTATAAAAATGTATGCAATGATTAGTAATTTTATAGATTGACTGCCAAGTATTAAATTAATTGCCTGTCAGAATTTCGAAGAATAAAGTGCCTTCCAGACGATATGCGGTCACCGCCTCCTAGTAATTCATTTTCAATGGGAGGCGGGCGGCTATTTTGGCCGTGCAGAGAAGTTTTGGGGCGGCGAGGCGAGCGGGTGCGGTCCCGTGAAATCCCCGCGAGCGTGCTCGTTTGTGCATGCATATGCGGGCGGCGAGAGATGGATTGTGTTCATCTTTGTGAAATACTGTGTGTCTCACCACAGTGCGGTAACCGCTGACCCAAGCGGCAGCCATAGCAGTGACTGCGTATCGTGTGGAAGGCACTTAAATTGACCATACTATGGTATGTGTCTTGAGCAGGCAGCCTAAATGTTTACCACTGTGTGCCAGTGTGTGAGAGCTCAGGCCAGAAGTGCCTTCCACATGATACGCGGTCAACGCTACGGCTGCGCTTGAGTCAGCGGTTAACGCACCGCGGTGAGACACAAACACACTCGCTCAGTGAGTAAACGCCACACGGTATTTCACAAAGATGAACACAATCCATCTCTCACTGCCCATGCACGTACGTATGCATGCACAAACGAGCATGCTCGCAGGGAATTTCACGGGACTCGCCTCGCCGCCTCAAAACTTCGCTGCGCGGCAGAAATAGCCGCCCGCATCTCATTGAAAATGGATTACTAGGAGGCGGTGACCGCATATCGTCTGGAACCCACTTTACCGTTATCTTGTAAAGGAACTATGGCATGAGACTGAATGCACAGGTGCCTCTGCGCCAGTACTTCATAGAGTGCGAAACCGCTCTGCCAGCCTTATAATAATAACTAAATCTGCACTCTGTCAAGGTGCCAACTTGCGCCTCGTGCACAAGGGCCATGTATGGCCTGCTTGTGCGCCAGCAGAGCGCGCCATGAGGTGCGCTCAACACTGGCATCACCAGTCACCACTGACATCACCAGGAATTATGGTCCCTCATTGGCTGTTAATGATGACATTGCCAGAAATGCTGGTCCCTTATTGTGCTACGTGCTTAAACACACACAGCTACCTACCTACCAACCTACATACATACATACGCAGATGAACGCAGTACTTGCGCGCAAGTAATTCGAAATTGTAATCATAATGCACGTTACATTTGAAGCAAATCAAAGTCAAGTGCTATGGCTGTATCACACACACACACAAACCACCAGCAAATCTTTCCCCCTACAGTTTAAACCTCTGTGAATGTTTAAAATCTGTCCATTTGAGAATAACATTACATTAAAAAGTATTTTGTATTTCAAATACAGAAAATACTAGACCTGAAAGTATTTTGATACAAATTACATAATTTTTTTTCCATCCCAGCCAAATACAAATTACAAAATACAAAAAAGTATTTGAAATACGTATTTCAAATACATGTATTTCAAATACTGCCCATCATGCGTCATGACATCACTTGGTCACATGAGCGCAGACAGGATGTTATTGTGTAACTTACTGTATGGGCCAGTGTTGATCATAGCTGTTCATTGCCGATCCAAATTTGGACATTTTGCCGCACCACGCCACAGTAAAAAAAAAAAAAAAAAAAAAAAAACGTTTTGAAAAAAAAAAAAAAAAAAAAAAAAACTTTTTGAAAAAAAAAAAAAAAGATTTTTTGAAAAAAAAATAAAATAAAAAAAAATCTTCAAAAACGGCCGTCGATGACGTCAGCGACGGCAGCAAATCTAGACAGACTGCTTTGAGAACCCGTGGGATGCTTTTAACCTCCGCCTTCCCAAAACCAGAGAAAGACACAACGGTCAGAAATGGGACTTTGTGAGGATAGAAGGTGCTAGTGGGACCCCAAAAAAAGGTTTTAAAATAGGAAAAGTGGTGTATCACCTTTAAGTTAGCGCAACTTCTGCAGCATCCTCACTTCCTCTTTTTTGAGCGGTGGTCACACCGTCTCCATAGCGTGGCCGTGTGTGTATCCGTGCGTGTGTGTGTGTGTGTCTGTCTGTCTGTGTGTCTGTAGCCTCTGGTGTATGTAGCCTGAGTACCCTGGGTGACCAGAGAGGTGCTGTTGAGTCTAGCCTGGCCTGTGCATCAACTGCAACACACACACACACACACACACACACACACACACACACACACACACACACACACACGCAGCCTCCACCGCTCAGTTCACACGAGTGTGATTTTTTGAGCTCAGAGCTGCTTACAATTTCTCAAGTCAGTCTGACTCAAAACCACCTCTGTGGGAGAAGGAATGAAGAGAAACGGGACTTTGGGCAGCAGGACTCTGTCTATGGTTATGCAAAAGAATATTTTCTTTCTTTATTATTCTGTTAGATAGATTTCATATTCTGGTCATGTACAGAAGCTTCAATATACTTGGCATAGCGGTTAGCTTTCATGCTATACTGTTTCATACTGTAGCCTACAGAAGCTAAGCTCTTGTTATGCTGTTAGTGCTATTATCTTTTAGGGAAGAGAGGCATGGCAATGCACTGTACTACTGAGTACATATACACAGGCAATTATATATATTTTTTTATTCAAATGTTGTCAAACCTTTTCAAAAACAGCTACAAGCTCAAATCATGACCATTGTGAGCTTGAATGGCTAAAGTGTAAAATATAGCTAATTTATCTAAATCTGCAGAGTAACTAAAGCTGCATGTCAAACAATTACAGCAGATTAAAAAGTGCAATATTTGCCTCTGAGTTGTGGTAGAGCAGAAGTTATAAAGACTATATTGTTATGCTGTATAGTGTTATTCTTCTATATTGAGTGTACACAGGAGTTTATTTTTGTTGGTCAAAGTTAACACTTTGTGTTGATTAATTTAAAGTGTGGTGTTCTTATAGATGTACAGCAAAATAGAAAAAACTCAATTTTGTTGCTTGCTGTTGTTTTGTCAGAAATAAAGTCATCATCAGTTCTTGTTTTGTCCAGTCATTACTGCATGTTCAACTTAATTTGTTGTACTTCAGTAATTGAGTGGGTCAAAAAAAAAAGAAAAAAAACCTCAAGGTTTGAGTTGGAACTACCTAAAAAGATCCATTCAAAATGCTGCTTGAACCATGTCAGACACACAGTGGTTCTGACTGTTTGGTATTGTGATTGGGACAACAATTTTGTTTTCTGCTTTCTTCTCTCTTATCGTCGAGAGGTTGGGAGAGAGAAGGGGGAATGAGTGAATAATACATTCATGGGAGAGAGAGTATATTATATTGCGTTGGTCCTCAAACTCAACTCTTATTGAAACCTTCAATACGTTTTTGAGTTTGACCAACTCAATATATTAAGGCAGCATTTTGCATGGATCTTTTTAGGGAGTTCCAACTCAAACCTTCGATAAGAGTTTTTGAGTTTGACCAACTCAATATATTAAGGCAGCTTTTTGCATGGATCTTTTTAGGTAGTTCAAACTTAAGTTGAAACTACTTAAAAAGATCCATGCAAAAAGCTGCCTTAATATATTAAGTTCAGCTAGGGCTAGATTTCTTAGAGTGTGGGTGCGGTGTCGTTTGACAATCCAATGCGCTGCGCACCAGGTGTGCTGAGTGCACACACTGAATGACTCTACTCAGAATGATTTATTTAATTTATTGCCATATATGGAGATCCCTGTGATGCCAGGGGAACCAAATCCCTTTTATGACCATATATGGCAGGGTTCCCCAAATAGTTTTCCCCAAGGTCCGAATTATGTCTAGGGTACCAAGCCGAGCAGGGGGCGACGGTGGCGTTTCCACTACTCCAGCGACAGTTCAGATATCGTCACTCTCGGGCAGAAACCTTGTATCTCCAAGTTTCAAATGTGTATGTTTTTGGTAAAGCAAAGCCCTGCTTCATCATACAAGATCGTCGCACAAAACTAGTGAAAACAGAGTGCTTGTAGAGAGGCTGTTTTCACTAGTTTAGTAAATTTTTTAGATGATAAATACAAAACGAAAGGTTTTGGACATACAAGGTTTCCACCCGATAGCGACGATATACTAGTGTTGTTGCTGCTCTTATACCACCATTATTACTGGGGTTGGTGGGGGCCAGACAGTAGCCCGCCGCGGGCCGCAAATGGCCGCCTATTGGGGTACCCTGATATATGGAGATGGAGATCCCTGGGATGCCAGGGGAACCAAATCCCTTTTATACCCATATATGGAGATCCCTAATGTCCACATCACTGTGACATCACTGTGACTGTGCCACACTGGCCAGATGGCCAAGACATGGCGACCTTCTGTGTCTTACTGATTGAAAATATTGAACTAGGAGAGAGAGAGAGAGAGAGAGAGAGAGAGAGAGAGAGAGAGAGAGAGAGAGAGAGAGAGCGATTTGTATCCAGCATAGTACAGTATATTACATTTTCCTTTAACACAATATAATGCCCTTAAAGTCGAATGTTTGTGTGTTGACATTTGTTAGAAATCAGAATATATCAGATCTACAAGCTCACAATAGATCTACAAGCTCACAATGCGTTGATACATGTTGTGAGCATGTAGATTGGCTATTTTCAGAACCTCTTAAAAGGTTTTTAAGAAGTTGTGTTTATAGCTGAGGCCAAACTGGTCAAAAATCATCAATTTGGTGCACTTGGTGAAGAGTTTCTGATTTTTGGTATGGTGTTAGGTATGGATATAAGGTTTTCAAAAACCATCGCAAACAAGTTGGGCTCGCCCCCTTGTGGTCTGTTTGCAATGAATCAAATATTACATAAGTCAGTATGGTTCAAACCCCAAATAATTGATGAAAGAGATTTCTCAATGGATTCTGTTACTATTGGGTATGATAAACAACATACTAAAAATTCAGGAAAAAATAACTACAGGAAAGGCTTGATTTTCAAGATGGCGTCCACAATGGCTGCCGGGAGCTGAAAATGCCTATACACTGGGTTTTAATGTGTAAAAATTCATAATAAATCTGCACTTGGTGAAGAGTTTTTGATTTTTGGTATGGTGTTAGGTATGAGTATAAGGTTTTCAAAAACCATCGCAAACAAGTTGGGCTCGCCCCCTAGTGGTCTGTTTGCAATGAATTCAATGGTAGATTTGTTAGTATATGGTTGAAACCCCAAATAATTGATAAAAGAGATTTCTCAATGGATTCTGTTACTATTGGGTATGATAAACAACATACTAAAAGTTTAGGAAAAAATAACTACCGGAAAGGCATCATTTTCAAGATGGCGTCCACGATGGCTGCCAGGAGCTAAAAATGCCTATTTAATGTGTAAATATTCATATAAAATATGCACTTGGTAACTAGCTTTTACATTTTGGCATGGTGTTAGGTATGGGTATAAGGTTTTCAAAAACTATCGCAAACAAGATGGGCTCACCCCCTAGTGGTCTAAAATATACTGACCTATCTAATATCTGATTCATTGCAAACAGACCACTAGGGGGCGAGCCCAACTTGATTGCGATGGTTTTTGAAAACCTTATACCCATACCTAACACCATGCCAAAATTCAAAAACTCTTCACCAAGTGCATGTTTTTTATGAATTTTTACACATTAAAACCCAGTTCATAGGCATTTTAAGCTCCTGGCAGCCATCGTGGACGCCATCTTGAAAATGGAGCCTTTCCGGTAGTTATTTTTTCCTAAACTTTTAGTATGTTGTTCATCATACCCAATAGTAACAGAATCCATTGAGAAATCTCTTTTATCAATTATTTGGGGTTTCAACCATATACTAACAAATCTACTATTGAATTCATTGCAAACAGACCACTAGGGGGCGAGCCCAACTTGTTTGCGATGGTTTTTGAAAACCTTATACCCATACCCAACACCATACCAAAAATCAAAAACTCTTCACCAAGTGCAGATTTATTATGAATTTTTACACATTAAAACCCAGTTTATAGGCATTTTCAGCTCCCGGCAGCCATTGTGGACGCCATCTTGAAAATGAAGCCTTTCCGGTAGTTATTCTTTCCTGAATATTTAGTATGTTGTTTATGATACCCAATAGTAACAGAATCCATTGAGAAATCTCTTTCATCAATTATTTGGGGTTTGAACCATACTGATGTATGTAATATTTGATTAATTGCAAACAGACCACTAGGGGGCGAGCCCAACTTGTTTGCGATGGTTTTTGAAAACCTTATACCTATACCTAACACCATACCAAAAATCAGAAACTCTTCACCAAGTGCACCAAATTGATGATTTTTGACCAGTTTGGCCTCAGCTATTTAATCTTATATTAGAATTGCCTAGAGGTGGGCCTAGACTCTGGCCCAAGAGGTGGGCCTAGACTCTGGCCCAAGAGGGTAACAACATGCAGACCTGCTCAGTTACTCCGATCCGCACCAAGCTAAGCACAAACACTGTTCAGGGCAGGGACGTGCTGGCCATTGGGAAAAGCGGGACAACTCCCGAACGGCCGGGTTCATTCCCGGCCATTCCAGGCCGGCCATTAGGAAAAAAGAAAAAAAAAATGTCGGCCTTCGTTCCATTTTGGGGGCTGGGCCGGCCAACAAAATAAATCGTCACTGTTGGGCAGAAACCTCGTATCTCCAAGTTTCAAATTTGTAATTTTTTCGTAAAGCAAAGCCCTGCTTCATCATACAAGGCTGTCGCACAAAAGTAGTGAAAACAGCAGATCTACAAGCACACAACGCCTCGCGGTGCGAGGCGTTGTGTGCTTGAGGATCTGCTGCCTCTACAACTCTTTTTCCCGGGCTGAATGAGGGGCCCAGCATGTCCCTGGTTCAGGGGCCCCTAACGTGATTTGTGCAACATAGCACTCGGTTTGAAGGCCATATAGCGGCCTGATAATCTAGTGCAGGGGTTTTCAAAGTGGGTGACGGGGCACCCCGGGGTGCCGTGGCGGCAGTCCAGGGGTGCCTCGATATAATTTGATAATATTTGAAATTTATTTGGACAATATTTAGTATCATTTTAAACTTGAAGTACAAAGTTATTTTCTGTCAGTTGCAAAATGACTATTATCTCAACATTTTCCTTGCAACATAATCTCTAAAATATGCTGTAAATATAGGTGCTGGGAGTGAAAAATATGAATTATAATGTAGGGGTGCCTCGGATGAAAAGGGGTGTATAGGGGTGCCCTGACCAAAAAAGGTTTGGGAACCCCTGATCTAGCCTCGCAAGCCATCTCGAGTTACGTCATCACCAATGTGCTTCCTTTCTCGGTCTGGTGTCCCTCCCATCGAGTCTCTTTATTAGAATTTGGTTCTCAATTTCCAATCAAAAGGCTGCATTTCGAGCGAACCCGCCTCACACCGCTCCTGATTGGTCGAGCGGCTGCTACAGCTCTCGCATTTTGACAACAAACATGGCGGACCCCATGTCGGATGCGATGCGAGTTCACAAATCGCAAATAAAAGCTGCATTAAGCGAAGTTTTATCTGAAATCAACGGCATCTCATAACTTAAAAACTAACAACAGTTTGCACCTTTGGAATTTCTGTCTGGAAAAGACGTATTTGATGTTCTCCCGACGATGTTTTGATGCGCTGATGACTACTGAATGGACCTGTCAGTCAAAGTAAGTAACTACGTCATCGCGTAATGCATTGCCTATGGGGAACTCCCAGACTCTCCTTTTGGAGAGTCTGGCTGTTGCGAGGCTACCCCTGATCTAGTGTAAGAAAAATTATGATTTTTTTATTTTGTTTTAAATAATCTGAGAATCAAAATAAAGGAAAAAAATAAACAAAAAAGTGGGATATTTACTCGCGACCCACAAGTAGTTTGTGTGACCAAGTTTATTTCAATGAATAACAGTGACTTTGCAATCTAGGAATAGAAAACAAAAGGTATGCTTTTTTTTTTGCTCCGTCAGAGTTTTTATTTGTTTTGTAAGCAGTGTTACACAACAGTGTGCAACTATACATGCTACTAGTAAGCTTGTGTTTATTCAGAGGTGTCTAATATTTGATTATAAAATCTGTAAATACACTCTTGTAACTTGTTTTTACAGGGTTCCTTGTGTGTTGCTGAACCTGTGTATATGGAGGACTGCATAGGGTTCTGTGTATTATGACTTTACAAGTATGTTTATTTCGTTTTTGTTATGTAGGCATATTTGCATTTTGTATTAATTGTACTTGGTATGTTGGAACTGTTCATTGTTATTGTCTAGGGGTGTAATGATAAAGTAACTGAATTGAAAAATCGATTTTAAATATAGCTGCAAGCAGCGATAAAGTGGCCAAGCCAGAAAAAGCAGGAAAGCAAAAAAGCAGCAAGGGAAAAGTGGGAAAAGAAATCAAAGAAAAAAACTAGAAGCAGTGCTCTTCTGAGCACTATAATATGCAATTTAAATAGTCTGCATGAGTTGAGACTTGAACCGGTGACCATCGGCTTTAAAGACACTGACTGGAACCTGTAAAATAACCTCTCTAAAATATCTTGTGCAAATTACATTTACAGGAGGAAAAATAGCTTAATAGTTAGAGTACCACCTTTTTATGTAAACCTGACAGTGCTTAGCAAGTATCACCAATTTCTTTTATGTTCTTATTGCTTTGATAATACAATAAACGTAGGTAGATCAAGCTACGGGGGAACAGGTGTGTGTGTGTGTGTGTGTGTGTGTGTGTGTGTGTGTGTGTGTGTGTGTGTGTGTGTGTGTGTGTGTGTGTGTGTGTGTGTGTGTGTGTGTGTGTGTGCGCGCGCGCGCGCGCGTGTGTGTGTGTGTGTGTGTGTGTGTGTATGTGTGTGTGTGAGTGTGAATAATGCATATTAGCAGCAAGACTCCTATTCGGGAGATAAGTGTCCGTCAGGTCGCATACACAAACTTTAGAAGGCAATCGTAGCCAATCAGGAGGGAATATTGGAAATCCATGTTGATGACATGACTTTAGACATACTGTGTACCGCTTTGCGTGTTTTTAGGGCAAAATCTGTAGGAGCAGTGTTGTAAAATGTGTTTTGTAAAAATCAGATATACAGTATTATGCTTCACGTTACAAATAATTGCGACCGTAGGTCGCAATTATTACTACCAAAACTACCAAAACTACCAAAACCTACTACCTATTACTACCTATTACTACCAAAACCTACTACCAAAACCTCCACCGGCTGTCCGTCCGTCCGTCCGTCCGTCAGTGAGTGAGTCAGTCACACGTCACACGTCACACTTTTGCCCTGCTCATATCTCCACAACCGTTGCCCCCATCCATGCCAAATTTTGCACACACACTCCTTACCTGCCAAACTACAACCCCCAAGGACCCCCGGAGCTCCAGGGACCCCCAGGTGTAAAAAATGACCAAATGTGCAAAAATGACCAAATGGCCACCCCAACGGGGCTGCTCACGGGGAATTCCTGGGGACCACCCACTCCTGGTGCTCCAGAACGGATGCAAAAGTGGTGGCGCCCCCAGTGGAGGACCCCCTCCACTGCAGCTCACATAAAATGCCGTAACTCGGGCTAGGAGCGTCCGGGAGAGCCGGGGCCGGTACCTATTCGTCCGCCAAGGCAACGCGGAGACCCCACCCCTCATTTCTCACATGGCCCTCTTCTAGCGCCTATGATAGAAATTAATTAATGTTCCACAAGGATGAAGGATTTGAAGAGTTGACAAAGATTTATTCCAAAGAGGCAAAAAGTTGAACAGAGTAACAGCAGTACAGATCCTTTGAGGAGCAGGCCTCCTGGCCTCTCCTGTCAGCCCCTCCGGGCACCAGCCTCCCTAGTACCATTACCATACAGCTCTTATAGTCCAAGATGCTATTCTAACATGTTAACATGGTATAAGGATATGTTCTAAACACAGCAACATAGAAACAGTTACAGAAATAAGGATTTGCTGACAGACTAAGAAGTAAGCTTGGGGGAGACAGCTCAGCTGTTAGATTGACAGTTGAGTTGAATTAGCATGTGCACTTTGAAGGCTGGTTGACCGTTCATTCAATGAGATTGAATGGAAGGAAAACAAGTATATATGTTACAGTATGTTCAAGAAACCAGTAAAAGTTGTCAAGGAGCACTCGTTTTGACGTTCACCACACACTAATCACCACCAGATGGCGACGTCAGCCACTGCTCTGCCATTCACCAGAGTGTATATAAGAGAGTTACGTCACGCTTTGAACTCGCCGCAGACCGGAAGTGTTTACTCTTTATTTACTAGCCTAGCCTAGCCTAGCCTAGCCTAGCCTAGCCATTAGCTCCATTGTAGTCACTTGGACAGGGCGTTTAACGTGCGCTTGCCCAGGCCTTACGGCCTGGGCATAAATATAACGATTGCATTCACCACGGCTTCGTAACTCGCGCGGCGCTCCGCCGGCCGCGCGGCCCTGGCCCGCTCTTCGCGGCCACTCGCGCCTGCGGCGCTCGGGGGCGAAGAGCAGGACCAAGGTCCGCTGGCCTTCGCGCCGCTTGGGGCTTCGTGGACCCAGGGGGGCCTCGTAACTCGTTTGGGCTTCGTGGATACAGGGGGGCTTCGGTAGCCGCTCGCAGTGTCGTGGACAATAGAGCGGCGCACCGCCTGGAGTACGTTGTTGTGGCGACCGCTTGCTCCGCCCCGTGCCGCACCACGAGTGCTCCGCGTCTCGAATGTGCTGTTTCTCTAATATACTATGACATATACACACATTTGTTACTCTATAAATATTTCTACTACACGCCACCTTCAGGCCGATTTTTAAAACACATTTTTGGACACTGCTCCTACAGTTTTTGCCCTAAAATCACGCAAATCGCTACACGGTATGTCTACACTCATCCCATCAACAAGAATCTGTCCCATATAGTGCCACCTTCAGGCCGATTTTTAAAAACACATTTTTGGACACTGCTCCTCCAGATTTTGCCCTAAAATCACGAAAATCACTACACAGCATGTCTACACTCATGTCATCAACATGGATCAGGAAGATTTTGGAAAAACAAATTTTTGCCCTATTTGTGGAGATAAGCGACCTACTCTCCCGATTAGGGAGTCTTACTGGTAGTTTTATTTGATGGCCTTGCAGCCCTGACATATTTTGGCAACATCAAGGAATGAGACTAGCAGGACACTGCCAAAGACACCAGGAGCTTCTTGCCAGCAAACTGGTGCCGTGGGAACCAGCACATGGGCACCGGTCATGAGGACGTCCCACAATAACATACTGTACGTGCATGTACTCAAGAATAGCAGGACACTGCCAAAGACATCAAGCTTCCTGCCAGCAAACTGGTGCTGTGGTAACCAGCACATGGGCACCGGTCACGTACCGGTTGATTGATTGATTGATTGAAGAATTTATTAGAAGTTTGCAATAGAAAAAAAGTCCAGTTTCATGACAGTACAAATCACTGGTACAAGGTCAACTAAAAGGAGATCCTAGAAAGCCGAGGCTTATTTCCACAGGAACCACACTTTAAGTATCTCATATAACATTGAAAGACAGACGGATAGAACATAGTACTTTATCTAGGATAATATCGGTCACAAGGACATCCCACTATAACATACGTGGATGTACTCAAGAAAGACGTAGGAGCTGGCCAGATGTATGGAGAACCGGGATGACTGGAAGCAACGATGGAAGGCTCGTCTGAGGACGACCTAGAGAGAAAGGTCAAGCGACCGTGACCTAAAACAGGGGTCTTCAACAAGGGGTCCGGGACCCCTAGGAGGTCCTCAGAGTTACTACAGGGGGCTGCCAAATCTTTGTGTGATAGGATCATGTTTTTTTACATTAACCACTTGAACCCAAGCATCCCTATTCTGAGTGGAACATGAGCCAAAAATAGCAGATCTACAAGCTTACAACACCTTGCGTTGCGAGGCATTGTAAACAGTAGTCCTGGTTTCTATACTACCTCCCCCTAGCCAGCCGGGTGCTCCCCAATGTCCCCTGGCGCGGAGGGGGAGAGCGGAAACCAGGACTACAGGTTAGGTATAGTCACCGGGTGAGAAAAATGGGTTACAAAAACCGTGGGATAAAAAACATTAAAAAAAAAAAAAAAAGTTTGTAGAGGGAAAAGGAGAGCAGACTAAAAATGTGCAAAAATGACCAAATGGCCACCCCAACGGGGCTGCTCACGGGGAATTCCTGGGGACCACCCACTCCTGGTGCTCCAGAACGGATGCAAAAGTGGTGGCGCCCCCAGTGGAGGACCCCCTCCACTGCAGCTCACATAAAATGCCGTAACTCGGGCTAGGAGCGTCCGGGAGAGCCGGGGCCGGTACCTATTCGTCCGCCAAGGCAACGCGGAGACCCCACCCCTCATTTCTCACATGGCCCTCTTCTAGCGCCTATGATAGAAATTAATTAATGTTCCACAAGGATGAAGGATTTGAAGAGTTGACAAAGATTTATTCCAAAGAGGCAAAAAGTTGAACAGAGTAACAGCAGTACAGATCCTTTGAGGAGCAGGCCTCCTGGCCTCTCCTGTCAGCCCCTCCGGGCACCAGCCTCCCTAGTACCATTACCATACAGCTCTTATAGTCCAAGATGCTATTCTAACATGTTAACATGGTATAAGGATATGTTCTAAACACAGCAACATAGAAACAGTTACAGAAATAAGGATTTGCTGACAGACTAAGAAGTAAGCTTGGGGGAGACAGCTCAGCTGTTAGATTGACAGTTGAGTTGAATTAGCATGTGCACTTTGAAGGCTGGTTGACCGTTCATTCAATGAGATTGAATGGAAGGAAAACAAGTATATATGTTACAGTATGTTCAAGAAACCAGTAAAAGTTGTCAAGGAGCACTCGTTTTGACGTTCACCACACACTAATCACCACCAGATGGCGACGTCAGCCACTGCTCTGCCATTCACCAGAGTGTATATAAGAGAGTTACGTCACGCTTTGAACTCGCCGCAGACCGGAAGTGTTTACTCTTTATTTACTAGCCTAGCCTAGCCTAGCCTAGCCTAGCCTAGCCTAGCCATTAGCTCCATTGTAGTCACTTGGACAGGGCGTTTAACGTGCGCTTGCCCAGGCCTTACGGCCTGGGCATAAATATAACGATTGCATTCACCACGGCTTCGTAACTCGCGCGGCGGCCCTGGCCCGCTCTTCGCGGCCACTCGCGCCTGCGGCGCTCGGGGGCGAAGAGCAGGACCAAGGTCCGCTGGCCTTCGCGCCGCTTGGGGCTTCGTGGACCCAGGGGGGCCTCGTAACTCGTTTGGGCTTCGTGGATACAGGGGGGCTTCGGTAGCCGCTCGCAGTGTCGTGGACAATAGAGCGGCGCACCGCCTGGAGTACGTTGTTGTGGCGACCGCTTGCTCCGCCCCGTGCCGCACCACGAGTGCTCCGCGTCTCGAATGTGCTGTTTCTCTAATATACTATGACATATACACACATTTGTTACTCTATAAATATTTCTACTACACGCCACCTTCAGGCCGATTTTTAAAACACATTTTTGGACACTGCTCCTACAGTTTTTGCCCTAAAATCACGCAAATCGCTACACGGTATGTCTACACTCATCCCATCAACAAGAATCTGTCCCATATAGTGCCACCTTCAGGCCGATTTTTAAAAACACATTTTTGGACACTGCTCCTCCAGATTTTGCCCTAAAATCACGAAAATCACTACACAGCATGTCTACACTCATGTCATCAACATGGATCAGGAAGATTTTGGAAAAACAAATTTTTGCCCTATTTGTGGAGATAAGCGACCTACTCTCCCGATTAGGGAGTCTTACTGGTAGTTTTATTTGATGGCCTTGCAGCCCTGACATATTTTGGCAACATCAAGGAATGAGACTAGCAGGACACTGCCAAAGACACCAGGAGCTTCTTGCCAGCAAACTGGTGCCGTGGGAACCAGCACATGGGCACCGGTCATGAGGACGTCCCACAATAACATACTGTACGTGCATGTACTCAAGAATAGCAGGACACTGCCAAAGACATCAAGCTTCCTGCCAGCAAACTGGTGCTGTGGTAACCAGCACATGGGCACCGGTCACGTACCGGTTGATTGATTGATTGATTGAAGAATTTATTAGAAGTTTGCAATAGAAAAAAAGTCCAGTTTCATGACAGTACAAATCACTGGTACAAGGTCAACTAAAAGGAGATCCTAGAAAGCCGAGGCTTATTTCCACAGGAACCACACTTTAAGTATCTCATATAACATTGAAAGACAGACGGATAGAACATAGTACTTTATCTAGGATAATATCGGTCACAAGGACATCCCACTATAACATACGTGGATGTACTCAAGAAAGACGTAGGAGCTGGCCAGATGTATGGAGAACCGGGATGACTGGAAGCAACGATGGAAGGCTCGTCTGAGGACGACCTAGAGAGAAAGGTCAAGCGACCGTGACCTAAAACAGGGGTCTTCAACAAGGGGTCCGGGACCCCTAGGAGGTCCTCAGAGTTACTACAGGGGGCTGCCAAATCTTTGTGTGATAGGATCATGTTTTTTTACATTAACCACTTGAACCCAAGCATCCCTATTCTGAGTGGAGCATGAGCCAAAAATAGCAGATCTACAAGCTTACAACACCTTGCGTTGCGAGGCATTGTAAACAGTAGTCCTGGTTTCTATACTACCTCCCCCTAGCCAGCCGGGTGCTCCCCAATGTCCCCTGGCGCGGAGGGGGAGAGCGGAAACCAGGACTACAGGTTAGGTATAGTCACCGGGTGAGAAAAATGGGTTACAAAAACCGTGGGATAAAAAACATTAAAAAAAAAAAAAAAAAGGTTTGTAGAGGGAAAAGGAGAGCAGACTAAAAATGTGCAAAAATGACCAAATGGCCACCCCAACGGGGCTGCTCACGGGGAATTCCTGGGGACCACCCACTCCTGGTGCTCCAGAACGGATGCAAAAGTGGTGGCGCCCCCAGTGGAGGACCCCCTCCACTGCAGCTCACATAAAATGCCGTAACTCGGGCTAGGAGCGTCCGGGAGAGCCGGGGCCGGTACCTATTCGTCCGCCAAGGCAACGCGGAGACCCCACCCCTCATTTCTCACATGGCCCTCTTCTAGCGCCTATGATAGAAATTAATTAATGTTCCACAAGGATGAAGGATTTGAAGAGTTGACAAAGATTTATTCCAAAGAGGCAAAAAGTTGAACAGAGTAACAGCAGTACAGATCCTTTGAGGAGCAGGCCTCCTGGCCTCTCCTGTCAGCCCCTCCGGGCACCAGCCTCCCTAGTACCATTACCATACAGCTCTTATAGTCCAAGATGCTATTCTAACATGTTAACATGGTATAAGGATATGTTCTAAACACAGCAACATAGAAACAGTTACAGAAATAAGGATTTGCTGACAGACTAAGAAGTAAGCTTGGGGGAGACAGCTCAGCTGTTAGATTGACAGTTGAGTTGAATTAGCATGTGCACTTTGAAGGCTGGTTGACCGTTCATTCAATGAGATTGAATGGAAGGAAAACAAGTATATATGTTACAGTATGTTCAAGAAACCAGTAAAAGTTGTCAAGGAGCACTCGTTTTGACGTTCACCACACACTAATCACCACCAGATGGCGACGTCAGCCACTGCTCTGCCATTCACCAGAGTGTATATAAGAGAGTTACGTCACGCTTTGAACTCGCCGCAGACCGGAAGTGTTTACTCTTTATTTACTAGCCTAGCCTAGCCTAGCCTAGCCTAGCCTAGCCATTAGCTCCATTGTAGTCACTTGGACAGGGCGTTTAACGTGCGCTTGCCCAGGCCTTACGGCCTGGGCATAAATATAACGATTGCATTCACCACGGCTTCGTAACTCGCGCGGCGCTCCGCCGGCCGCGCGGCCCTGGCCCGCTCTTCGCGGCCACTCGCGCCTGCGGCGCTCGGGGGCGAAGAGCAGGACCAAGGTCCGCTGGCCTTCGCGCCGCTTGGGGCTTCGTGGACCCAGGGGGGCCTCGTAACTCGTTTGGGCTTCGTGGATACAGGGGGGCTTCGGTAGCCGCTCGCAGTGTCGTGGACAATAGAGCGGCGCACCGCCTGGAGTACGTTGTTGTGGCGACCGCTTGCTCCGCCCCGTGCCGCACCACGAGTGCTCCGCGTCTCGAATGTGCTGTTTCTCTAATATACTATGACATATACACACATTTGTTACTCTATAAATATTTCTACTACACGCCACCTTCAGGCCGATTTTTAAAACACATTTTTGGACACTGCTCCTACAGTTTTTGCCCTAAAATCACGCAAATCGCTACACGGTATGTCTACACTCATCCCATCAACAAGAATCTGTCCCATATAGTGCCACCTTCAGGCCGATTTTTAAAAACACATTTTTGGACACTGCTCCTCCAGATTTTGCCCTAAAATCACGAAAATCACTACACAGCATGTCTACACTCATGTCATCAACATGGATCAGGAAGATTTTGGAAAAACAAATTTTTGCCCTATTTGTGGAGATAAGCGACCTACTCTCCCGATTAGGGAGTCTTACTGGTAGTTTTATTTGATGGCCTTGCAGCCCTGACATATTTTGGCAACATCAAGGAATGAGACTAGCAGGACACTGCCAAAGACACCAGGAGCTTCTTGCCAGCAAACTGGTGCCGTGGGAACCAGCACATGGGCACCGGTCATGAGGACGTCCCACAATAACATACTGTACGTGCATGTACTCAAGAATAGCAGGACACTGCCAAAGACATCAAGCTTCCTGCCAGCAAACTGGTGCTGTGGTAACCAGCACATGGGCACCGGTCACGTACCGGTTGATTGATTGATTGATTGAAGAATTTATTAGAAGTTTGCAATAGAAAAAAAGTCCAGTTTCATGACAGTACAAATCACTGGTACAAGGTCAACTAAAAGGAGATCCTAGAAAGCCGAGGCTTATTTCCACAGGAACCACACTTTAAGTATCTCATATAACATTGAAAGACAGACGGATAGAACATAGTACTTTATCTAGGATAATATCGGTCACAAGGACATCCCACTATAACATACGTGGATGTACTCAAGAAAGACGTAGGAGCTGGCCAGATGTATGGAGAACCGGGATGACTGGAAGCAACGATGGAAGGCTCGTCTGAGGACGACCTAGAGAGAAAGGTCAAGCGACCGTGACCTAAAACAGGGGTCTTCAACAAGGGGTCCGGGACCCCTAGGAGGTCCTCAGAGTTACTACAGGGGGCTGCCAAATCTTTGTGTGATAGGATCATGTTTTTTTACATTAACCACTTGAACCCAAGCATCCCTATTCTGAGTGGAACATGAGCCAAAAATAGCAGATCTACAAGCTTACAACACCTTGCGTTGCGAGGCATTGTAAACAGTAGTCCTGGTTTCTATACTACCTCCCCCTAGCCAGCCGGGTGCTCCCCAATGTCCCCTGGCGCGGAGGGGGAGAGCGGAAACCAGGACTACAGGTTAGGTATAGTCACCGGGTGAGAAAAATGGGTTACAAAAACCGTGGGATAAAAAACATTAAAAAAAAAAAAAAAAAGGTTTGTAGAGGGAAAAGGAGAGCAGACTAAAGTATTTGAGGGTTCAATTGGTTAAATACACATTACTCCCTACTCCAACATGATGACATTGCTGTCAAACAAGTCTAAACTGTCTAAGAAATCTATGAACATTTTTAATCTGCAACACAATTTTATACACACATATCCTACTAATAAAGGAGCAAACTCACGCTCTAACGCTCTAACGCTCTAACGCTCACACTTATCTACGTTTATCTATTCACTCGCTTCAGCAACTGATCCCAAAGTTCACATGGTATTGGCCATTAGCATTATACCAACGGTGACGGAGCCCGAATTTCATTTCTCCCAAATTAAAGCTGTTTATTAGCGTTTTCTACTGTCTGTTGCCAGGGTTACGGTCCGTTCCTCCAGGCCATGGGATCTGTAGCCCCACACACACACACACACACAGCTCCCTCTCTCACAGTTAGGAATGTGCATTCTCTCTCTCTCTCTCTCTCTCTCTCTCTCTCTCTCTCTCACGCTTTCACCAGGTGCGTTTGATGTGTGTCTCATCTTCCAACGGTTATGAAAAAAAATGTAAAATTATTTGTATCCATCATAAATATACACTCCTCCATGAGCTGCTCCTTACATTATGATGCTCCCACATATTCTCACGCACGCACCAGTTACAGTAACTTTCCCCACAACCCACACTCTGCACATATTTTGGAGCACATATCGTCGAACGGGTAAGGTCTAGTATATATATATATCTCAATGTTTAATAAGCCGCTTCAGGGTTATTTTTGCTTGCTTTTGAAATCATTTTAAGATATGATTGTGCCTCAGCTGTTATAGCTGATGTTGTGATGTGTTTATAGATTCTGTGTTGGAACCTTTTCAAATTTATTGTAAACGTTACCGATTATTTTATTTTGGTAGGTTTAGTTTTTCAAAAGTGTTTATCCTGAATTGGCAAGCTTTTGATTGTTCTGTACCTAGTTATTTGTGTAATCTTTTATCTAACAAAGTGGCATTTCTGTTAAAATATACATATATATTAATTGATTATTTTTCATTAATCTACATGCCACTAACTATTATCTTTTTTTAAACACAACTAAAGACCTTTCTGTTTGCAGCTTACTTTAATAAATTGAGTTACTTTTTCTCCCCTTTCCCAGCACCGTAACTGTAACTGTTATTTCTATTGAATAATCTTGTTTCATTTGCTTTATATTCTGTGTAAAGCACATTGAATTGCCTTGTAGTTGAAATGCTCTACAAATTAAACTGCCTTTTCTTACTTATCTCTCATTTTCCAAAAATCGATTTTTGTATTAAATATTATTTATTAGATATTATGATTTTGATATGATTTATTACGATAATTTATTAGATATTATGTTGTGTTTGTACAAGTTAAAAGAATGTGTGCAAGCATGAATACATCAGACATGTTGTCTTGGATTTACCTTTGTTTGTTTACATTATTGCGATAAGTTGATAAAACCTTTAAAATTATAAAAGCTACGTAAATGTACTCTGCTTTCATGCCAGCTGACTGGAGTTGATCCTGATATATGAATTGAATCGAGAATCGTTTTGAATCGAGAATCGTTTTGAATCGAGAATTGTTTTTAAATCGGAAAATAATCGTTTCTGAATTTGAATCGTTTGGATTTGAAAGAATAAAAAAAAATCGTGAATCGTGACCCCAAGAATCGATTCTGAATCGAATCGTGGGATACCCAAAGATTCGAAACCCTGACTGTCCCGTCTAGCGCCACCATCTGGACAATTTTTGAAAAACAAATTTTTGGCCTATTTGTGTATTCAAATAGGAGTCTTACTGGTACTATCCAAACCTCCACCGGCTGTCAGTCTGTCAGTCCCTCCGTCTGTCAGTCACGTCACTCGTCACACTTTCCCCCTACTCATATCTCTGCCACAGTTGCCCTGATCCATGCCAAACTTTGCACACACACTCCTTGGCTGCCAAAGCACAACCCCCCCCCCCTCATTTCTCACATGTCCCACTTCTAGCGCCACCATGAGGCCGATTCTTGCAAGACACATTTTTGGACAGTGCTCTTACAGAATTTGCCCTAAAATCATGCAAACCGGTTCACCGCATCTCTACAGTCATGTAATCAAAACGCATCTGTCCCATCTAGCGCATATAGACACACACACACACATATATATATATATATATATATATACACACTTACCTGAAGTGTTTTGTAATTTGTGTAATTTGATATTGCAATTAAAATATATTTTATTATCCATGCATGTCTGACTTTGGATTGCCATGGAATAAAAAGGTGTAAAAAATAAAATTTTGTTTGCACAAGACAAACGAAAAGTCAAAATATTAGGCTACAACACCCTTTAGAAGCACAAGAAATAATAGAAAGGTTTTTGCTTTGCAGTTGGAAAGTGTTCTACTGTTTTAATTGGAATCAGATGTTTTTAATCAGCCTAATAAATCATGCAGCTGTTGGCTGCAAATGGCTCAGTTTGTAGCCTAACAAAGAGGAAGCTCACACAAACAAAGAAAGTTTTACATTATTTTATTAACTAACCCTGATTAAACAACATCACTCAGAGTTGTCACACAGCCAAATAAGGCCGCACAGCTGTTTATTGCAGTCCGTGTGAGTATATTGGTTTTCAACCAGTGGTCCTTGAAGGGTTTCCAGGTCACAGCTGGTGGTCGGTGTCCCCGGCTAAATGATGGAGAGTTGGTAACCTCTTGAGAGTGATGGGTAGCCTGACACTCAGCCTGAATTAACATTTCGTTTCACTTCATTATCAATCGCCAAACAAAAAAATTAAAGGAATTAAAGGGGTGTGGCTAGCGATTCAGGGTCTGGAACTAGGCTAAGTGATGGGTCCATTAGGTTTCATTTTACATTTTACGTTCTTTTTATATATTTATAGACACATTAAATATTTTTCTTTCTTTTTTTAAATAACAATAAAAAATATAGGGCTCTACACGTTTTTTTCCCCCCAATTTCGGGGACCCCCTGCTGAGGACCTCTAGTTATGCTATTTCGACTGTTGCCTGTTATCTCTCCTATCATATGGTAGTCTACCATCTAGATTAGAATCTATTATCTAACGTGTGACGTACATAATATAAATATAGCGTCCGAATAAGCATAATTGCCTTATTTAGCATCATTTTTATAGCCCCATATATTTGAATCCGTCATGTAGGCCTAGTTTAAGTGAACAGTTTAAAACGTCAGGCTATTTGCGTCATCAGTGGCATAAGACCCGATGGGGATTTCATGTACCGAGGTTGATTCAGAGGAATTTCATTAGGTTCATCATCATCTTCTTCAGAATCAACAGTCAGCACGTGCTGCCAGACAGGGTTGTGAAGACCGAGATTATCACCAGCCGAGCCGTTAGAATGAAATTCCATGTGTTTTATGCATTCATTTTTTAAGCAGCAAGAGAACTGCATTAAAAAAAATTTAAACTAGGAGATGACCGGTGGGCATAATGGTCACCAGCACTTTCGCCTATAACATATTCGCCTACACGCATTTGGTCCTTTCGCCTGGCATTTTCGCCTTGGAGGAGAGTCTTTTCACCCAAGATTCTGAGCCATTTCGCCTACCCTCAATTCTGCCGTCAGACTGTCCATGTTTGCAAATTATCTCTTTGTCATTTAAATATTATAGTGACTGTGACAGTGGTGTCAAGTGAATCTAACAGTTTACTTGACATTTATTATTTACATCACATTTTATTCCTAAAAAATGGCAAAATAGTTTTTTATGCCTGTTGACAGGCAAGGTTGATTCTATAGGCTATTTAGGTGTAGCATATCTTATAGCCTATAGACCTATATAGGCTAATAGCCTACATATATATTTTGTATAGCCTAATGTTAAAACAATATAGGCCTACAATACTGTTAATTTTACAATACTGTTCAATACTGCACCAAAGAATCTATAGCCTAGTATCGGGACATGGATTAATTAATTATTTGAGCGCACCTGATTCCAATAGCTCTGTATTTATGTGATTACTATGGAGTGCATAGGATAGCTGTGTGTAGGTTTGACATGTAACACCACTGTCACAGTCACTATAATATTTAAATGACAAAGAGATAATATGAAAACATGGACAGTCTGACAGCAGAATTGAGGGTAGGCGAAATGGCTCAGACAGGTAGGTGAAAAGACTCTCCTCCACGGCAAAAGTGCCCCGCGAAAAGACCTGGCGAAAATGTTATAGGCGATTATGCCTGACACCGGCATGGTCATCAAGACTATGAGGGTGAGGGCATGATGGGTCAAGTTAGCCTAGCCTACATAATAGACTACCCTTTTAATGATTAGCCTACAACTCACGTTAAAAGAAACAACAGATTCTGGCCCATGTTTCTGGTGGGTAGGGTACTGGACCTACGAGAACTTACCTACGAAAAATAAATCTTGTTTTATTTGATTAATAAAACGCCCTAACCCTCAAGTCACTGCTTTTTTTCTTGCTCAATAGCACCCTCTTGTGGCATGTACAAATCATATCTATCTGTTGAAACTAAGGGCTGAGTGCATTTTCCTTAGAAATCCATAAATTGTGGGGTTATTCAATATTAGTCACTCGTGCGTGCATCTTGCCTGCTTTGTTTATCCACTAAGACAGTAGCCTAATATTCCTCATTATATTCACTACATTGAATGTAGATTGACTCTACATATACCCACTGTGTAAACTGGCTGACACTGTACGCATCAGGCTCATAATCGATAGTCACACACACACACACACACACACACACACACACACACACACACACACACACACACACACACACACACACACACACACACACACACACACACACACACACACACAAAATATGTACAGGTGAAAAGAGTGTACAGTTTTCATGCATAGTGCGACGATTCGTAAGGATCAAAGCGAGTTCAGGGGGCGGTCCCAAGGGAGCGCGCGCGCGGAGGGGGGTGGGTCACTAGGTCCTGCCCCCCCCCTTACCCATAGTTCTTAGGGAAGTCAGATGGTGGGACTCAGTCTTGTTGCATAGCACTGCTGCTGCTACCACGCTGCAGTACACACACAAGTGCCACACTTGTTGCTTGCAGGTAGCTGTGCTGTTGCCCACCGCTTGGAGAGGGTGCCTAACTTGGCTGAGTATTTCTGGCTGTTTCTGCTATTTTACTATCGCTCAATTCATGTTCTTAGCTGCCAAACTAAGAAGCTGTGTTCTTGGCCAGGTTGTATGGGGAGTTTGAGATTGTTATTCTGGTAATCGCTGAATTCTAAACTGCTGTTTCAAGGTTCAGATTTCTTGCTATCGTTGCTGGTGCCTAGCTGATTTCTGTACTTTCAGTTGTTTGTTGCTAAAGCTATTTCAAAGGTGCTACAGGCTTGCTAAAGTTGCTAAAGGTAAACTCAGTATCATAGAAGTTGGCTGTGGCTACGGGCTAAATGCTAACTTATTTCGTGCCCTGGTGGGCCTTTACTGGGCTACCATGAGTTAAAGTAATCTCAGTTGTTGGGTTTGTCGATAACAATGTCAGTACTTTGCAACGGCGCGGGCCGTATCGGCTAGCGCGGAACAACAGGTTTAATGTACAGTCAGCTTGGAGCTAGCTGGTGGCTATTGCTAGCCGGCTATTTCGGTAAGGATGCTGTTAGCTGGTAAATCAATGTAAACGGCAGCGTTCACCTAGCTCTGAGCTAGCCGAGTCACGTCAAGCGGTGATTTACGGCATGACGTTCGGCAGCGAATACTAAGCGCTGCGTGTGGGAAATGTAGTTCTCTATCAGGCCAAGCTCGGCGTCGTGCTAGTAGCAAGAGTCGAATTACTTTCGATTCAAGCTTCGCTCGCAGCATGCTTAATCTAGTTAGTATGGGGCCTATATTGCTTCTGCCTCGCCTCGGGTTATGTGTATGTTTGTAGGTTGCAGGTGTCTGTAAACGGCAGCGTTCACCTAGCTTCTGAGCTAGCAACTCAGAACTCATGTAGCTAAAGAGGTTTGCTAATGTTCCGTAATGACTCTTCAAGCTGCATATTCCATGGGGGTTGCGTGTGTCCGTGGTCAGCAGCTACCTAGCATACAGGCTAGCAGAGGGTAGCGTCACGAAGCGAAGGGTGGCGCACGTTCTGCGCATACTGAGCGCATGGGTAATGTGGCTCTCTAGCATTCAACCTCCTTGTCACCTGGTCCGTTACGATTCTTTTTCGTTATTATATTATTTTATGTGCACGCGCAGTTCAATAGGGCAGGGATGCGCATGTATTATCAATGTCTATGCTTCGCTTGTGCCCACTGTTCAAGCTTAGCATACAGGCTTCGTTTGCTGTTCATGAGGACTTGCCTGGTCTCGGTTAATGCTAGCTTTGCCCAAGCTGCGGCTGCCTGCTGGCATAGCAGCTGATGAGGGCTGCCGATGCTACGCTTGGTGAAAACGCTAACATAACATGTCCCCGTGGCGTTTCCGTAGCTGCGGCACTCGAGCTAATAATTACAGCTAGGGCTACTGCTAGTGAAAAATGACGAGTTGTTTATCGTTACAAACCATGTTAAAGCGGCTACAGGACTGTTGCTATCACGTTCACCATTGCAGCTCCAGGATAAAGGCTGCTAACGCCATGCTTTCTTTTCAGCTTCAGGCTAAAGTGCTACATGTCTGTTGCTAACATTACTTTATCACTACAGATCCATGCCGGAGCCGCGGCAGGCCCGCTACTACAGCATCAGGTTATCATGGCAGCTTTATGCTAAAGCGGCTACATGTTCCACTAATCGTGTTTTACTTTATAGCTTCTTGCTGCGGCTGCTACATGTCTAACTGCTAACATGATTTCTATACTTTCAGCTCGTGCTGGAGCTGCTGCATAGCGGCTACAGCAGCAGGTTGCCATAGCAGCATGGCGCTGCAGCTGCTGAGGTTTCTGCTAACAGATTTGTCATTTCAGCTCCAGGCCGGAGCGGCAGCATGCCCCTGCCACGGCATCAGGTTAGCATTGCGGCTTTGTGCTAAAGCTGCTACATGTTCCACTAAATCGCGTTTTTCTTTGTAGCTTCGGGCCACGGCTGCTACATGTTGCTGCTGACATCATGTCTGTCCTTTCGGCTTCTTGTTGGAGCCGCTGCATAGCGGCTGCTACAGCATGCCATCGTTGCAGCGTCGCGCTGCAGCGGCTGAGTGTTTTCTGCTAACATGTTTATTCTTATAGTTTCGTCCACTACTGTATAGTTCCATGAGACCAGTCAGGAGTCGGTTGGCACTGGAAAGGGCGTCGCTACTACAGCTTCCGCTGCTTCTGCCGCTGCCATGGGCTGCCAGCCTGCCCACCCGCCCTCCCGCCTGCACTGCCTGCCTTCCTGCCCGCCCGCCCTCCCGTCCGGCTGCCCGCCCGCCCGCTACAGCATCAGTTGATGCTATTACCGCTGCTACCATGAGCATGAACCAGCGCTGCGTCGTGCTGGAAGCCTGGGGTGCCGGCCCATCTTCCGGGGGCGCTGTCAGGCTGTGACCGTCGTCGCCACCGCCAGGTCGCAAGGGAACATGGGAAGCTGCAGTTTCAGCACCAGCGGTGGGAACTCCATTCCTCTCGCCAGCTGCAGCTTTCCCAGATGCACTGAGGAGCCACACTCTAGCAGGTAAATAGCAACGCATTTGCTTGTTCGATTCTGTGAGCGTTCAGCCGCTCTCTAAGCTGCTAATAATAGGCAACCATAGTTACATAGCAGCGACTTACTTGTACTGAATGTTGGGCTTTAGCCGCTCTCTAGGCTTGCATAGTTTGCCTTTAAAGGTCAAGACGGGTATCTCGTGGAGATTCTTATATGTGCAGCAGCAGACTCTGCAGCAGAGCGCTCTGTGGGCTGCGAAAAATTTCTCGGTGATCCTAAAAATCAGCGACCCTAGGCGTGGTTTCATTGCTATGGTCAGCTAAAGCTAAGATTGTATATTCTGCAGCAAGCACATGCGGTCACCAAGGCCAGGCTTAAGATGTGACTAGCACATGGCCTCTGAAGATTGCAGCTCGCAGTTAAACCAGGGAAGGTACACCAGTGTCAGTCGCAGAACTAACTCTCCCTTCTGTCCTTTCATGTCCATGCTGAACACTGGGCTGTCTGCCCGACGTCCTCGTCACACGACCCCCGGAGAGAGCTGCTAGATTGGCGGCCCGCCCATCTTCACTCTGCATTCTCTCCGGATCGGTGCAGCCACACCACCAGCACTTCTGGTGCCCTCAGCTAACTCAAGATCCTGCACGCCCAGCTATCAAGCACACATAACACAGGACTGACCAAAGCGTGATGGTTCCAAGCTGGAGTTGGACGCGCTTCAGTTAACGCTTCTGCTGCTGATGCTAATAGTGCTGCAGGCACTATTAGCAGGGTTGTTCCATAGGGTTTCACTTTGCTGCTTCTGCTGCGTTACTCGGGGCACGCGCCCCTGATAGGTTGCATGTTTCTTTGCTGCTTCTGTTGCGTTACTCGGGGCACGCGCCCCTGATAGGTTGCATGTTTTCTTTGCTGCTTCTGTTGCGTTACTCGGGGCTCGCGCCCCTGATAGGTTGCGGGCCACGATAAATTTTACGCTTTAATATTTCAATCTCCGGCTCAGCAGTAATCGCACATCCATTCGCTGTTGCCTTTAGTATTCCATAGCACTCTGAAGCATTAGGTTAGGCGGTACATAGTTTAGTTGCCCCCCGCTCCGCAGTAAGGTTAAAAGGTATTTGCTTAGAGTATAGCCAAGCTGCCTCCTTCGCCGTTGGCTAGCACTGGCATAAGATCATTATTCTGAATAAACGGTGCTCACCACTGCTTCTGGTTCTGCTGTCAGTTATATAGTTTTCAGTGATGCTGCTCCCGTTATTCACTTGGGCCGTTTAGCAGTACTGCAAGTTAGATAGTTTCAGTATTGCTGCAAGTTAGATATGTCAGTGCAGCCGCACTATATTAGGCCACTGTGTTGCTGATAGGTTTGCTCGTTCTAGGTTAATTGCATCGCTGCACGCTCCAATATTTCTATCATGCAAAAGCTAGGTGGTTGCTGGGGTGTTAGTTAGGTAGGATGTGAAGCTGTATGGCGCTGTAGTTATATGAATTAAAGGTTTCATCGCTGCTTCTGGTTCTGCTGTCTATATATATATACGTCCATGTTGCTGCTCCCGCTTTTCTCTAGGGTGTTTTAGTATGGCTTCAGTCAGATTGCAGTATATCGTTATAGTCAGCAGTACCACCTTCCTCACCGTTGGGTTCGGTCTGCAGCTGCTAACATTCTTAATTATTAAATTGCTTTAGCAGTACTTATAGCGTTTTGGCAAGCTGCCAATATCATTGCTTAATATTTTGCTTAGTAATATTGGCTAGCACTGGCATGGGATTCTGAGATTTTGGCGTGCTTTGGGGGTTTGTAGTTTTGGGGGGTATCGGGCCAGGGCTCGCTGTAATTAGATTATGCCCTCGATGCTCATGGTAACATGAGGATCGTGGGTTCAGCGAGCCATGGCCCGAGGCAGAACCCCATGCCAAACCATGCTAACTTAGGCTATAGATTCTATGCTGTCTTATAGTAGAGCTAAGGTAGGCTGCCAATACTATGCGCTTAGATATAGGCTTAGATTCTATGCTGTCTCTATAGTAGGGTGCTCAATATGCCATGCTGTGTGATGCTTGCTTTCTGCTTCATTCTGGTCAATAAAGTATATCTTAACCCAAGTGATCGTCTCCTGAAATAGTGCGACGATTCGTAAGGATCAAAGCGAGTTCAGGGGGCGGTCCCAAGGGAGCGCGCGCGCGGAGGGGGGTGGGTCACTAGGTCCTGCCCCCCCCCTTACCCATAGTTCTTAGGGAAGTCAGATGGTGGGACTCAGTCTTGTTGCATAGCACTGCCCCGCCACCACCCCAGCGCCACCTTCAGGTTCTGCCTTAGATCCCCCTCGGGGGGTATCGGGCCAGGGCTCGCTGTAATTAGATTATGCCCTCGATGCTCATGGTAACATGAGGATCGTGGGTTCAGCGAGCCATGGCCCGAGGCAGAACCCCATGCCAAACCATGCTAACTTAGGCTATAGATTCTATGCTGTCTTATAGTAGAGCTAAGGTAGGCTGCCAATACTATGCGCTTAGATATAGGCTTAGATTCTATGCTGTCTCTATAGTAGGGTGCTCAATATGCCATGCTGTGTGATGCTTGCTTTCTGCTTCATTCTGGTCAATAAAGTATATCTTAACCCAAGTGATCGTCTCCTGAAATCAAGGTTACGTGCAGGCAGAGCAGGGATATATACAATGGTTTTAAGGTGGTTGGGTTCCATTTGATAAACTTCTATCACAGCTTGCACATTGTTTTACTTGCACACACACACAGCTCCATCTCTACATGCGCGTTGCGAGGCGTTGTGAGCATGTAGATCTGCTATTTTCACAATCGAACAGATCGAATCAAACTAATTGATTGCTTCGATAAACTCCTACAATTCGAAGTGCTTGTCAGGGTGCGTGTGGGGGTCCCCAGTTGAAATATGATTATTTTGGGGTCGCCGCCTGAAAAGGTTGAGAACCACTGCTCTACAACACAGACCTGTGTCTATCCAGTGTTTCATGCTTACCGCTGCTATCCTGCTACCACACCTGCATATCCCCACATATCATGCACGTTCATAATATGTATGAGTGACTATAATATTGAATAACCCCACAATTTATAGATTTGTATGGATAATGCACTAAGCCCTTAGTTTCAACAGATACTGATATGATTTAAGATGGTGTTATTGACCAAGAAAAAAATCCCAATCAATCATATAAGCTAAAACATGATAAGAGTCTCATTAATGGTAATATAGCTTGTAATTGTCACAAATACGTAGACCTATACTGTACATACCTTAGGAGTCTGAGCCATCTGAGAAGCCATCTGCTGGGTTAAAGTGTATTAAAGACATTTCCAGAAAATACTCCCTTTCAACTGATCTCAGACAATTCAGTATCAAGTCACTCTCAAATGTCAGGAGAGCAAAGAAGTGGACGAGAGTCCCAACTTTGTAAACAGTCCTAGTGAATAGTAGCGAATTGACAGATGCGGGCATTCTCTGGTCAACTGATCCCCACTAAAGTGAAATACAGCATACAGTATGTAAACGTTTAAAAAAAGATATATCATTCTATGATCCAAGTAAAATCATTGTCTGTTTGTATTGGAGTGGGTTACAGATTGCATTGATTGAACTGTGAAATATAATTGTGTTATCACATGTTAATTCTGTTTACGGGTGAATGCTCATTTGAACTTCTGGACAATTATATTTCAGAATGTCTTCAAAGACTTTCCCAATATTCCCCAACATAATTGTTGTCACACGTCTCATTTGTTGCAACACTTGCAAAGAAACATGAGCCCCAGAGACTTTGAATCTGTTTCATTTTATTTTTAGCATTTTATCAACATAAAAGGTAAACAACATGAATATTAATGACCATTTCTGTCATCCCATCCTAACCTGTTCCCTTCAAATATCCACAACAGAATGTACACATCATTACACAAAATACATTAACAGCTTCATCTTGGCCAGTGAACAATTTTACCTTTGAGATTGAGGTCTTGCTATGAATGCTGACTAAACAACTTACTAATTAGTAGCCTGTAGCACAGAGGGAAAGGATTTTGAAGGCATGGTTTGCATACTAACCAAGTGTGACAGTTATGGGGCCTTGGGCCACCAGAGGCAGATTCTATCATTTATGAAACCTGGTCTGATTTCTGTTAAGTGTTAATTGAATTGACTAGACCGACTATTTTGTTTAAAGGTATTTGAAAGGGATTCTTAGTGCTTTATATCATGTCTAAGCAAGAGATCTATCATCTGCATCAAGAATGACAGGGTTGAGTCAAACTGGTTCGATATTCATTCATGTACCATGGAGATCCTTTGCAGAATCATGCAGATATATATTATTGAATGAATGAAACATTTAGCTGCACAATCTGCAAAGAGTTTGGTCCATAAAAAGAAGAAGAAAAAGAGCTTTGAATTATTCAGGGAACCGATCTAGCGTTGTATTTGAATACATGATGATGTTGAGGTCAAGCAATTGACCTTCTTAAGCGCCATTCCCACCAGGCGCGATAACAATAACGATAACAACAACAAAAATATCCTTCTCCATTTAAGTGGATGAGAGTGGATGGTAGCGTCTACACCACAATGATAACCGATATAATTGACGTGAACGGCGACATATCGTTATCTTTATCGCGCCTGGTGGGAATGACGCTTTAGGCTGACATGTTCCTCCACCTCCTGAGTGTGTTCATTCGGTCGTCTCCATTATTCATTTCTGAACTCGTTTTGAGCCAACAGGGACCGGAGGAGCGACAAATTAGATAGATAGATAGATAGATACCTTGACCCATTTAAAGTGACACAGCACAGGAGTTCAAGTTATTTTCATATATATATATGTATATCTCAAAATATCTGTCTTCCATCACCTTGTATCTTTGACTGTCATTCTATTTTTGAAAGTGAATGAATTGCGACCTATGATTTCTCAGTCTAGAACAATCAACAGAACATACATTTAAACACGGTACGTCAACATGAATGTTGATTTAACTCTGAAAGATAACGCTTATGGGATTAAATTAACCACTTAAACCCCAAAATAGCAGATCTACAGACCACAATGGAAAGAAGCCCTCGGGACATTTTTGTAATTATACTTGCTGCTTGCAACCTGTTAATAAAGTATTCAATCAATCAAAAATGATCATGTTGTGGATCTGCTATTGTTGCTGAATATTTGCCCCCAGAATTGGGATGCTAGGGTACATGTGGATTTTAGATGAGAGGTGACACATAACTCTTCGAATCTGGGTTACATGAACATTCTAAAGTGTTTGACAGTGAAACAAGACAGCCTAAAAGTAGCAGGTTAGATTGTGATGCTTTTTAAGCATGTTCCAGTGAATGACCGATGCCAACAGCGTGAACGAACAGACACATCAAGGGAAGATTTATTCTCAATATGAATCCAAAAACTACTACCTATAGAAGTCTTTTCTTCTGCTCCCCTCCCAATATGTACAATATGTGTAACCTTTTTCTCCCTTTGAAATATCCAACACACACTAGTCTGCACATAACCCTAACCCTTTACGTAAGGTAGGATTAAGATCAGTATATAAAAGCAAGCACAGCTATCCCACTAACAAACAAGTATGCCTATACACTTTCTTAAAGGTAGTTAAAGAAGCTACATGACAGATTTATGAGAGATGATTAAGCCTGATGTTCGCTTCAGTTAAAGAACCTATGCCTTAAGATTTAAGTGGGCAGCATACTTCCAGAGAAACACATGCTTCCTCTGGCCGAAGCAGATGACAACATCGAATGTGATCGGGTCAGAAATTCATATTCCATACTGAATGGGCGAAACCGCTTAGAGTATAAAAAAATAAATGAAGTCTGCAGAGTGCAGACTCAGAGAACTTTCGGCAAGCCAAAGATCTGTTGACTTCTGGGAGTCTGGGGGATGTAGTGGTAAAGTTCCTGCCCACCACCGCAGAAACTAATAGACGGTAGGGCATTCACCAAATATTCCAATATCAAAGTCACTATTCGACGTTGTTCACCGAAATCGAATATTCGGTTATTTTTATTTTTTTATTGTTTTCTCTTTAAAAAATATATAGTTTATAAAGCTTGGCTACATAGGAAGTCATAAGAATGTCAATGCCTGTGGTGGATGAATTTGTTAATGCTCTAAACCAGGGGTTCTCAAACCTTTTTAGGCCGTGACCCCCAAAATAAACATATTTGAACTGGGGACCCCCACCCTGACAAGCACTTGGGACTGTAGGTATTATATTTAATGTGACTCAGTTCCACAGAAAAATATTGTGAAAATAGCAGATCTACATGCTCTCAACGCCTCTTGCTTACTAAATATTTGACAGTTTGGCCAGTCCTGTCGACTATTCGAATACTTTGAGGTCGAATAATTCGAATACTAAAAATCACTATTCGTGAATGGCCAAGTAGACAGTGCATCTGGCTTGCCTGGGTGCTCCAGAGAACACAATCTCTAGTCGCTGCACTAGCGACTCCTACAGGGTGATCAGGGTGCAGGGAGTTTAACAAGAAGGGTTAGCACATTGCTCTTCATGGCCACCCTGGAGGAAACTCCCCACTGCCAGGTGCAAAGAAGTGAATGGTGAAATCGCGTTTATTGGAGGAGGTAAAAGCTTTTCTACACAACCAACCAGCAGGGGTCAGTAGTGATATGGGACTGAAGTACATGGTGGAACTGGGAATTGCATAGTGACTAAATAGGTAGGATTTTTTTTTCTTCTCTTTGTTAATTTACTTTTGAAGTATGCTGCCAGCTTAAGCCTGATTTATACTTAATTAAAAGAAGCTAGGACTGATGATTAAGGCTGATTTATGCTTCAGCGACAGTGTTGTGTGAAGTGACGCTTAGAGACATTGGTAGGATGTGAGTTTTTTCTCATCAACGTTATCAACAACATTATCTGTCCTGAAAATGTCTTTTAAATAATGTATATTTTAGACAACTATCCAAAATTGGCTAAGCAGTTTATATTGACTGTTCTCTGATTTTAAGAGCCTGGTAACTAAAGAACTCAAAAGGAAAACATAATTCAAACTCATCTTGGGTATGATTTCAGTGTTTCAATATAAAAAGCAAAAATTCTTGTGTGTTGAGCTATGTTTGTGACAGGAAATTTCAAAACACTATGTTTTTGATAGATTATAATTTCATCAAACTGAAGTAACAACTCTTTGTGTTTTTTTCCAAATGGTACATCACAATTTGGCCTAACTGGAACTATACTGATTAATTAAGAGAATAAAGATTGTTGAGTTCAGTTAAAATATTTTGCTCACTTTCTGATCAACAAATGCCTGTTTCATAGCCATCGAATGCAAGATTACTTCCTCAAACAGATAATACGTTTCTGATTTTATAATTTCATTCAGATCATCTTTTTTTGCAAATCAAACTCTAACAACATTAATAAAATATCTCCTTCAATATTTTTATAGACTATATAAAGGCACTTTGTAACCAGGGACGAAAAAACTATTGGCTCTTAGACTGATGATAACTACAATGCTGGAAAAATATGGATCATTGAGGCGTTACATTTGAACATAACAAAAATATTATATTGGCAATCGTCTTTTGAACCATGTCATCTACACATCATAACTTATTTAGCCACTAATATTGTTACCAGCGTTACAGTGTTTAAATAGTGACTCCTTATGAAGCCCCATGAATACCTTTTGAAGAAAGGTGTATGTCCTCCCCAGAGATATTATGCAGTCAAACATGCAGATATGCATATTTAGTGCCCTAGCAGCTCACTGGCCTGAGACCTAAGTGTAAAGATGGTGGGTGTGTACTGTGTAATATATAAACAACAGAGGTATTGTGTTAATAATGCTCCTCAACCCAGAGTTGTTGGTTTCCTCAAAGAAGTAGCCAAGCAGCAGACCTAAAAAGCATGTGGCATGGGTTACACTTAGTTGGTAATCCGTGCGGATATCAACCACTTAAGCCGTATTCAAAAGTTTCCAAAAATAGCCTATCTACAAGATGCAACGCATTGTGAGCTTGTAGAACGGCTATTTCAAATAAATAAAACATTTTGAACATATTCACCTACAATGACATGCCCAGAATATTGACACCAATTTGAAAGTGGTTGATTACTTGCTCAGCACCAGCGGGGCTTGAAAGCCAGACCCTGTGTCCGTAAAAGTGTCCCTTCTTGAGGCAGTCCAGTTTTGGCAATTCAGGCCTTCCCTGCTTTCATGTAGGTGGGGATGGTGCCTCGTTGAGTCAGCCCTTCAAAGCGCTTGTAAGTGTAGTTGAGGAAGACCCAGTCCTTCGACTTGAAGTCTGGCTCTGTAACATTGGCAGCTGAAGACAAAAAAGGCGGTGTCATTCCTCTCATGGTCACTAGAGGGCAATGACATCCATTGCAAATGGCCCATGATCCTCCAGGCTAGCCTGGTGTTGCTCATACTAATTCCTCACTGCGTATTATAGTCTGGACTCGTAAGCAGAATTTTCATTTCCAAGGGATGGGTTAAAATAAATGGCTCTGGACACGATTGGTTAGACCAGACCAATGCTGGGCCCTGATTGGTCCCCCAAATCTTTGGGGAGAGGAAATGGATTCACAATTGAGCGGGGCCAGACACATATTCGCCAGGGGCAAGTCTTTTTGCCCAGGCGGATTGGTCTCGTTCCAGGCTACCTCCAGGCCAACTTAACTATGTAGCAGCTAGTGGGATGGCATCAGGGATGTCATACCCTTTAAAATATACTAGCAATCAGAAGATTTAGGGGAAAATGCCACTCATTAACATTCTCTGCTTTGAATGGATAAAATATTTGATGCTAGCACGAACAGAAGTAAGAACATTCATGACTACGTTCAGTATGTAGTATCACAGCAACCAACCCTAACGCTATATATATATATATATGTTTCTTGATATGGTATTGCAGTAAATCCAAGTTTGTGACAAACCTGGTTGAAGTATGTCTGATTCAGGGAAGTCATCAAAGTTTGACGTGTCATCGATGCTTTTGATCTCAATGGAGATGGCTGCCGGTCGTTCTCTATGGAAGTAACACAGATGGAAACATTTTGTTCCATGACACATTCCAAGAACCTAGTGTTGTAGTACTCGAGTCAGGACTAATTTTCATTGACTCTGTCTCGTCTCGGTCTCGCATGATTTTACTCGTCTTGACTCAGTCTCGGGCTAAGGGACTCGGGACTCTTCCCCCACTGAGTCCACTCGGGTCAAGACAATGCAATGAAATAATTGTATTATGCCCATATTATGAGGAGCCCATTCACATTAACATTATAAGAGAGCGGTCTGGTGCTTTTCGTTGATAATTACTAGATGATGTGTGTAAATGGTTTAGTAAGAAAACCAATAGTCCGGAAAATTTGTCAAAAGGTTAAAATAACCACAGTAACCTATAAACTTGGTCATGGTCAGTGGGTATCATCCCTTTCCATTGCATTTTTAAGTTAAATGTATTGCTCTGGTGCACTTGGAGGGTCAGACCAATTTATTTATTTTTGATTTGACGATTCTTATTATTTATTAGTTTATTTAAGAAAGTTTAATAATACTATACTTTATTGATAGTATAGTAGGTTGACAGGAAATGGGGAGAGAGAGATGGGGAGTGACATGCAGCAACGGCCGCCGGGATCGAGACTCGACACCGCGGCTACGAGTGGCTACGAGCCTAGGTGCCCGGACCGCTACGCAAGTACCTCTGACCATGACCCAATTCCCTCAAGTTGAAAGAGTACCTGATGTGCTCCCAGTCCACTGGTTCAAAGAACGCGTGGCTCTTGATTTCCTCCACGCTCACAGCTCCAATCCTGTTCTCTGCATCAGTACAGTACCTGCAAAGGAAACCATCTTATTGTTCTCCCACTTTCAAGATTTTTCGAAAATTTGAATAGCTATTTTTGAATAGCCAATGGAAACATCTAAAACAGGGATCTTCAACGTTTTCAGGCCAAGGACCCCTTAGTTGAGAGAGAGATGAAGCAGAATATGGACGTTAGTGTTCGAGTGGTTAATATAAAAAAGGAGAAAAAAAGATTCTGTCACACAAAAATTTGGAGGGCCCCTGGTAGTAGCTCTGAGGACCCCCTAGGGGTCCCGGACCCCCTGTTGAAGACTAAAAATGACACAGATGCTTTCCCGGTTGTAATTACCAATTAGGGCAAATTCAAATCATCTTCTATATAAAGTTTAAATAGAAGATGATTTGAATTTACCCCATTACAACCATCTGTTTACATTTTAAACAGATGGTGTTTATTGAATGACAGCTACAGTGAAGGTAAAAAAAGGAAAAAGAAAAAAAAAACTTGGAAATTGCCCCATTTATTTATACAGCCACAACGTGGTGCCACATTTATGGCTGTCAAATAAATAATCGACCCTTGGACAACTAAAGTGTTAAACCAAGTCATTGCTCGTGCTCTTGAATTGACCATCCAATGTGTAGTTATTTCACACAGCAGAAATACACACACACCTCAGTATTAAGTCTTTGGCCCTCTCAGAGATAGGTACTTCAGGTGGAAACACCAGCGTTTCCTTCCAGTTCATGACCTTTCTGTAAGTCTCCTGAGGAGTCTCAGAACAGAATGGAGGGTAACCTGGAACACAAACATGCAGTACACAGTTAAATCCTCAGTTCAGTTCAGCTAAAATCACACTTGAATTAACACTGAGGGGATTGAATAACGGGAACCCCTTTTGGGGGCTGCATTGGTTCCCAAACCTACGTTTCCATGTTGTGGAAATTCACTATGTTGAACTTGTCATATCGATCAAGATGTTTTTTTTTTTGCTTAGATACGGGGCGGTGAAGAAAAGTGTTTAGACGATCGATGCGATTTGGAGAAAGATTCTGTTTTTATGCAGAGCAATGCATTGAATCCAACGACGGAGATTATTCCCTTTCTGATGACGTCATCACCCAAAGGATCACAAGAGATTACGTTTTCTTTCACCTGCGGGTCCCAATGACCCAGCTCTAGTGTTATTTAATATAAAACGATATCCTGACTTTTATCTGGAAAAGCACACGACAGCTGGGTTTGAAATCCCGACTTTTGTCGGGAAAGGCATATCATACTGTATGTTAAATGAAATTACCTTTTATTCATGAAAATCTTAGCTTTTTAGGAAACTTTTTAGAAAAATATATTTGTTTTTAAACGTAGGAAACAAAAAAATTAAGGGACCCATAAAAATGTGTCCGCGACCCACAAATGGGTCCCGACCCAGTTTTTGGGAACCAGCGATGTACAGTATATACGTATAGCAATATGTTCCTTATTTCTTTTTTGTAATTTTTGAAAACATATTTTAGAATCGGCCTCAGGCCTAAATGGGTTAAACGCTTCAGGATCCTGCAGTATGAAGTAGCTAATGTGGCCCGGGAAAGGGATGTTTGACAAAGTATGTTAAAGTAGTTAGGAGTCATTTGTTAGTGTATTATTTACCTATTAGCATCTCATACATGATGACCCCTAGAGACCACCAGTCACAGAGCTTGTTGTATCCCGTCTGCATGAAGACCTCAGGGGCAATGTAATCTGGTGTCCCCACAGTGGAATAGGCCTGGAATGGGTGACGGTAAAATGGTCATTAGTTATCTGAACCAAGAAAACTTCATATTGATGAATATGTTTATCCAGCAGTCAGCGTGACACTTTACATTTGGACATCTGAATATCGACTCATTGATTATTCAATACAACCCAAGCAGCTCTGTCAATACTTTTTTTTTTTACAACTTGTATTTAACTAGACCAATTAACCACTTGAGCCTCATGTACTTGTGTTATATGACAAGTAGCAAAAATAGCCGATCTGCAAGCTCACAATGCATTGGGACACTTTGTGAGCTTGTAGATCTGCTATCTTTGCACTTGGTTATATGAAAAATCACACAAAGTGTGAAGTGAGCGGTGCTATATGAGTTAATTTCATTAAGCGTACCGTGAAGCCAATGTGACCCTGGGCGTACAACAAACCTTGAGTGCTTTGTGCCAAGATGTAGGCCAGATATAGGCCACACTTCAACTTCAGAGCCCGGACAAAGCCAGATGTTGGAGCTTAGCTCATTCCAGGGCACCGCCCAAAAATAGCTAAGAGTAGCTGATCTACAAGCTCACAATGTATTGTGACACTTGTGTGAGCTTGTAGATCTACTATGTTTGCAGTAATTCCTTTTTTATAATAATCAAAAATGTTTAAGAATTTATAACATTTACACAGAAATAAAGTAGGCCGCTTAAAGTGGCACCAGTTCAGCAAAGGCCTGGAGTTGCAGGGTGGGTGTAACCATAGACATAGAAAGGTAGATGCCTCCTCCGGCTCTGGGGTGTTGGTAAAAAAGGACAAGCTTCCAGAATTCTGAATTTGTGTGCGTCACAGAAGGAGACGTTCGGTAGGCCAATCAGATACGGGACTCCATCTTTCCCAGAAGCACTTGCTTTGGCAATGTAAACGTTTGTCTCCTCATACCATGTAAGTCCCGGAAAAGCCTTGCTGTGATTGGTCTGTAGTCACTTTTGAGTGGCAGAGTTCCTAGTTTACTAGTCGCACCAATTAACTGGTATCCAGCTTTTTATATCTGTGGGTGTAACCAGGTGTAATTTATTTTGAACTTCCATTGCGGCCTCTAATAACTCACTTACCAGCTGCCGCCGGTTCTTCTTCCATGTCTCTGCTTTCCTTTTGGAGTTCATGTTTTGAAAGGCTGCAGATTGCATGAAAAGAACCAAACAAGAGAAGAGGTAAAAGTTAACAATAAAGTGCTCAAAAACATACTGTAGCAGCTGTTAGGGTCGCAACTAATAATATTTACATTCATAATCGCATAATCTTTCTATGTTTTTCAATTATTCTATTTGATAAACACACACACAGATCTTGGCTTATGTCGTATTTCCACAGTTAGTGGTAGGGAAATGGGTGATTACAAAGCATATTATTAAGCATCTTGATCTTACAGAACCTTTAGATGTATTTGCAAAAACAATTACAGCCCAAATGGTCTTTTCTGTTCTATACTGTAACTCACAGAAGTCACTGGGAGGGTTGTGGGTCAGATTCCTGTAGAACTCTGTACGGTGTGCCTTTTTTAGTCCCGTGCACAGTCCAAAATCTGACAATTTGACGTGACCCTGGGAGGAAATAAGAAGATATTTTAATAAATATCCTTAGGTGTGAGTGTGTGCACCAGTGAGTAAAGGTGGTTGCACACTGCTGCGTTTTTCGTTGCGAAATGCGTTTTTCAGGGCAAGGAGAGAGAGAGAGATAGAGAGAGCAAGGGACCGAGTGGTGTGCGAAACGGGCGGCAGTGTGCAAATGTAACTGACATAACGTGAGGATGATTTTTTTATTTGCGTGCTCCGAAATTCACTCCGATATTCAGCTTAAGTCAGTAGACAGCCTATTTTCAGTGCATGGCATGCTTCCATAGAGGACATGCTGGCTTCTATTGGAATCCAAATGACTGAAATCAGTCGTAGCGACTGAGAACTTTGATCCATGTGTATGTGTCTGTACAGGTTTGTAATGTATGTGTATGTATCAGGGTTCCCACACATTTTTAACAAATGACATTTCAAAACCTTTCAAAATAATTTTACCCCATTTCCAGGCCTATAGCAATCATACGGTGAAATAATGAGGCACTTAAACCAGCGCGTTATCAATGCACCGACTCAGACTCGAGTGAAGCCGTCACGAGTCAAAAATAACTATAGGCTAACAACGTATCAGGTAGCACTGCATTTTACCATATTACCCCATTCACATAATGCTGGTCAAAAACAATGTATTGCGTTGCTGTCGGGCAGAAACAGACATCTCCAAGCCACTGATCTCCATATTTGAGTTTTTGTGTTTTTTCGTAGCCGATCTAAAAATAGCCGATCTAAATGCTCACAACGCCTCATGTAGATCGGCTATTTTCACAATTTCTGCCTCTAATATTTTGACCAATGTTTAATTTGTCATTTTAGAGGTCTTAAAAAGTCCTTAAATTGGCACTTTAGAAATGTGTAGATTCCCTCTAGACACTTAAACTTTATGTTGGTTTGTTTACTGTTGAGTGAGAAAACAATGTTGCACATTAAGTTAATTATCTGCGGACCCCCCAAAATAAATTGGGGAGACCCACAGGTTGAGACCCACTGGGTAAGATCACATTGCAGGGCTGCTGCTCACCCTGGAGTCGAGAAGGAGGTTGTCTGGCTTGATGTCTCTGTGAATGAAGCCCAGCTGATGGATGGAGTCGATGGCCAGGACGGTCTCTGCGATGTAGAACTGGGTGGCCTCCTCGGACAGAGTGTCCTTCTTCATCAGAAGAGTCATCATGTCACCTGACGACCACAACAACAATGCCGCTAAAGGTGCAGGAAACGGAGGATACTACAACGCATGATAGCGATATGAAGCCGCATTATGCGGCTTATTATGGCTGAAGTCCCTTTGAGACGCATTCGGACGCAGAAGCAGTCCCCAGGACAATATTTACTATTCTTTCCCCCGGTATATCGTCACTGTCGAGCAGAAACCTTGTATCTCCAAGTTTCAAATTTGTAAATTTTTTCGCAAAGTAAAGCACTGCTTCATCACACAAGGCCGTCGCACAAAAGTAGTGAAAACAGCTGTTTTCACTAGTTTAAATCATTTTTAAAATGATAATGCAAAACGAACGGTTTTGGACATACAAGGTTTTCACCCGACAATGACGATATGTAACTTGAACGGCGCTGAGTCGGCTCATGCGACCTTCGCACCGCACGGCCCGGTGACTCGCTCTCAAGCAATAGAAAAAAACATATTTCAAATGCAAGTAGAAACAGCACATCAATGCAGACAGAATAGAACTTCCAAGTGTGTGTGTGTGCTTGCGTGCTTGTGTGAAATGAAGAAGGGAGAAATGTCAGCTGAGAGTGCCAAACCTCCAGGAAGAAACTCCATGATAAGGTAGAGGTTTCTCTTGTCCTGGAAGCTGTAGAACATCTTTACCACCCAGGCTCCATCTGCCTCCACCAGAATGTCCCTCTCTGCCCGGATATGAGCCACCTGAAAGAGACACCACACCACAGGAATAGGATGGTCACAACTAGGGGTGGGACGATATGAACATTTCATATCACGATTATTGTGACCAAAGAGATCGTGATTTACGATATTATCGCAATAATCAAAATTATCCATTATCCCGGGGCGGAACATTTGCCAAAAAACAGCAGATCTACAAGCTCACAACGCGTCGCAACGCTACATGTTGTGAGCTTGTAGATCGGCTATTTTTTGGCAAAGACATTTGATGGAGTGAAAAAAAGACTGTATCAAGTACGTATATTACCAATACCAAGTACCTTTTACCAATGAGGGTTTAAGTGGTACCGGTTATGCAGCTTGGCAAATAAAAGGTGAATTGATCCCAGTGCATGACAGAGGACGATATCACGATAAATTAAATCTCCACGATATGATTATCGCGAGTGTTTTTTATCACGATAAACGATAATATTGCTTATCGTCCCATCCCTAGTCACAACACAACGTCAGACAATGCAATGTCCAGAATAACAGTAGAATGCGACACCAACATTGTAAAGAACCCATCCAAATACTGTGACATATACAATTCTGTCACACTGAATAATGAAGTGGAACGACATCGGGATATTCAGGCAGGGTCAGACTACAGACACTCTAGAGCAACACACCTAGGGGGTCCTCAGAGTTACTATAGGGGGTCCTTCAAATCTTTGTGTGATAGAAACTTTTTTTCTTCTTTTTTCTATTAACCACTTGAACCGTAGTGTCCATATATTCTGAGAGCTTTAGCCAAAAATAGCAGATCTACAAGATCACAACACCTCGCGCTGCTAGGCGTTGTGAGCTTGTAGATCGGAGGGGGAAAAAGTGACGACTAATTACAGAGTGAAAGGTCAAGTTTATTAAGTATTAACGGTTCAAGTGGTTAAATATCTGAAAACACAAATTGACATGAATCCAAAATACACTGATGATTGTGCTGTCAAACAATGAAACTATATGGAATCTATGAAAAGGTTGTGGGGGTCCCTGCTTCACCTCTTTCTCAACTAAGGGGTCCTTGGCCTGAAAACGTTGAAGACCCCTGCTCTATAGTGAACCAGATATTATCACTGTCTTGATTTAGGTTTAGGGTATAAGGAACAATATGCATTTCCATATGGACACATAACGACAGAAGACAGGAATATCTTACTCACCTGTTCCTTCTCCAACATGTCTGCTTTCCTCAAGATCTTCATGGCGTAGATGTGTCCTGTGTCCTTCTTCTGTACTAAGCGAACCTGTGAGTAGTATAAAACAGCCCGATTGTCTGCTTGTCTAGCTTCTACACACCACAGAGCTAAGAACAACAGCATTCCCATACTTGACAAAGGTGTGCACCATCTGTTTCAGTATCTCATTAAGATATAATTTGGCTGTGCAGTGTCCTTATATGACTGTGAATACATTTTTATTTTGTCCAATCTGTATGGTAGAGTATATTAAATACAATATAACATATACAATTGGGTGGTTGTATTTGGTCTCCCTGCTCTTCTATTGAGACATTTAGATCTGTCAAAATTCTATTTGTCCTTAGCACAGCACCCAGTTGCTGCCTGCCAAACACATATAGTCCTACAGTACCATTTTCGGCCATTGGGTGGTGCTGTTCACTAATATATGATACTGGACCAGTGCATTCACTGCTCTCTGAGCTGCCTGTGGCTGCAGTGAACTCATAGAGTTATAATAAGTCTAGAGAGGGCACCAGATATTCCCGCCCGTCAACTTGTATTGAGTTGCTCAACCAGCGCATGAAGCGTACTTCCGTGTTGTGAAACATGTGTGAAACGTGACGTAGTGGGGCCTAAGTGACACGTTTTGCGTCATAGAGTTTGTTCATGGACGCGCTGGGGCTCATTGTTTTCTCACTCAACAGACCAACATACAATTTTTAGTACCTCTGGTCAAACATTGGTCAAATTGTCAAATATCAGAGGCATAAATTGTGAAAATAGCAGATCTACATGATCACGTTGCGAGGCGTTGTGAGCATGTAGATCGTTTATTTTCACAATGGAATAGATCGAGTCAAACTAAATGCAATCTGGCTAGCCATCGTCAAAGAAAAGGTTGGTCCTTTTCACTGCAGAAGTCTGTCATCGAGATACTAAACTAAATGTAATGCCAACTCCTACAATTCCAAGTGCCTGTGCAGGGTGGGGGGTCCCCAGTTCAAATATTATTTTGGGGGTTGCAGCCTGAAAAGGTAGAGAACCAATGCTCTACAGTATGTAGCCTGATAGCCTGTCGCGGGTTAGACTCCCGATCCTGCATCATGTCTCTCCCATCTCTCTCTCTCTCCATTTCCTGTGAACCTTCTGTCCTGTCAAAGAAAGGCATAAAACCAGAGATATAGCTTAAAAAATATATACTGTACCTCTCCAAAGGCCCCTCGACCTATGACCTTGAGGGATTCGAAGTCGTCGAGGCCGAGCCTTGTCCTCTTCAGTCTCAGAAACTCTGTCTCCTTACGAGCGTGCTGAGAACGCCGCATTACTTTCTGTACAGCACAACACACACGCATGCATAAAGTGAATGGCAAATCGAGTGTCAAAGTGTGGCAACGTTTAATGCAATCAGATAGGACTTTTCTGTTTGGATGTATGCGCTGTCAAGGCCAGAAAGTAGTTGTTTTGCCACTCAGTAGGCATTACCGCATAACTTCCGGGTATGATGATGATGTCATCATGCGCATACCCTCTACATATAACAATGGTTTGAAGTTGAAAAGTAGATAATAATCTAATCTCACTCAGTTCCTCTTGATCAGTCCATTGTGACTCATCCTGCGCTTGAAAAGTCCCCAGATCGGTTTTGTTTTGTCTTATTAGCCATGTATGATGATTAAGGCCTAGGCCAGACGAGTCTGGATATTTCATATATCCCAGATTTTCAGATATCCACATAGAAAAATATATAGGTCCACACGACAAAGATATTTAGGTCTAAAATAATCTGAATCCCCAGACCTACACTAGGGGGACAAGCAAATATCCGTATTCCATGCCTACACAGATCCAGTGAATCGGATAGGTTTCAATATCTTCACTTATTTATCCGGTTTCAAAAGTATCCAGTTTTACGTCCAAAATATCCAGCTTAATGTGGCTGCAAGCCCCAATCGCACAAAGAAGTGTCTAGCTTCAGAAATATCCAGATTCGTGTAGCCGGCACCTAAACCAGCATCATCCACATCCAAATATCTACAGGAGGATGTAGAGGCTTTCTTTTTTGTCCCAGTTTGTGTGTTCTCTTTCCTCTGACTATGCATAACAAATGTATCCACGAGGAAAACTAACGTTTACTTTGCCAACTAAACTAAAAACTAGAGTTTTCACAGGGCTGAATATATTTACACTAGGGAGATTGGTCCTGAACAATCCTCACACTCGTTCCCAACATGGATGCGAGCAAGCGAATGGGCGAACACTGAATTGCCAGTACTCTCTATCCAGTGATGGAAATAGTATTCACATTTCTTACTGAAGTAAAAGTATCAATGAAAAGAAATCAAAGAAATACTCTGTTACAAGTAAAAGTCCAGAATCTGTACTTTCACGACATACAGTATCAGGCCAATTTGTGGCACGTTCTCACTTCCAAGTTAACTCGCTTGCTGATTGTCAAGAGGAAAAGGTAAACAACTAAATCTTCCTTATTTGGGTGCAAACATCTATTGTCAGCCTTTGGTACCTCTTCATCCAGCAAGCCTTCTTCATCCATGACTTTTTCAAGCTTCTTCTGCCTGGGAGCAAAAGACATGACACAAAACACTGTCAAACACAATGAGAGATGGGTCAGGTGGGAGGATTAGAGTGGTGACTAGCAAACAATACACACCTCTGGCGGGTAGTGAGGAAGGAACAGCATTATTCAGCTTTACCAACCACAGAGAGAGTTCAAAATGAAACCTTCCTGTTACACAAACCCACTTCTCAAACATTTACATCCCTGTCATTCACTGGATATTTACATTAAGCTCATGCTCTTATCCTGAGCCAATTATGGACATAAAAATAGTTTACATATATAAACGTCCTGTTCACTTAGAATGGTAGACTCCACCTTAGCTCATAGCACCCTCAATGACCATACACGTAATTTAGATAGCATTTTTACTAGTTTTATTTTAATTTTTTTATAAGGTTTTTACTGAACATTGGTCTACCTACGTTTTTCTTAGCATCGATGTATTGATGTATTACCTCGCTCTGGATTAAGAGCGTCTGCTAAATGCCTAAATTGTAACACGTAAGTGTTTTTATATTTGGGAGACAATTCTCCTACAACTACTAATGGGCAACGGCCTACTCGGGTACAATTTGGGATATGAATGCATGCCCCACCCAGTTATGTAGCGCCACCCGTTGTACCCATTTCTCTGTCTGTGCCCCTTTTATGCCCATATCTGTATCCGCCTGTCTGTCTTCCTGTGCCCTTTTGTCCCCATATACTGTATGTATATCTGTCTGTTCTTGTCCCTTTTATGTCCATTATGGAGAGCCCTGATCTCACCAGTATATGACCGTATAAGGGTATTATCAATTGGCTTGGCGGTTCTGGACAACCGGATCTCGAGATATACCCAGTGGTGGACAAAGTACTCAACTCCAGTACTGGTCAAATATTACTCAAGCGAAGGTTGCTCAGTCAAATTGGTACTTGAGTTGGATCATGGCTGAAAAGGTATGTGCACTGCTACTTTAACCAATATCAATACCTTCAAGGTTATATTTGTAACTGTTCCTGTGATCCGAGTAACAGCTTAACACATCTGGTGCCAACCCCGAGTTTCCCGAGTTTGTATTGGTACCACCACTGTGCCAACCCCGAGTTTCCCGAGTTTGGGCCGTTTTTGAAGAAAAGAAAAAATAAGATTTTTTCAATTTCTTTTTTTTCAACATTTTTTTTGGACCTCCAGAAATGTATTAGGCATGATCGCGATCGCGAAATTGCATGTTTAACCCCCATACCAACCCATTCTTTCAAACATGGCAGCCATGTTTGTTTACATCTGAAGAAAACATAATGGCTGCTAAATCATGAATGCCTGAACGGATTTCCAAGCGGATTTTTTTGTTTGAAAGCTGTGAACAGTGTGCACACACGTGGTGCATCATCTAGGCATGGGCGTGCACGATCCGTGCACTATAAATTACATGGAGGTCTATGGAGATCATGGCATCGTGGGACATTGAAGAGAAACAAGAATTGACACACAGTCAATATAAAATATGTGGATTGGTGTGTTGACGTTAGTGTAAAAAAAGTTTGAAAATTCTTTAAAAAAAAAAAAAAAAAAAAAGTTTGAAAAAAAAAAAATTCGAAAAAAAAAAGTTTAGGTCCAAAAATGTGTTAAAAAATCGACCTGATGGTGGCGCTATATGGGACAGATCCATGTCGATGAGATAAGTGTAGACATACTGTGTAGCGATTTGTGTGATTTTAGGGCAAAAACTGTAGGAGCAGTATTCAAAAATGTGTTTTAAAAAATTTGGCAGGGGGTCCCTGGAGCTGCGGGGGTCCCTGGAAGGGTGGAGGTTGTGGATTGGCAGACAAGGATTGTGTGTGGAGAATTTCACATGGATAGGGGCAAAAAAGTGTGATGTGACGTGACAGACAGACAGACAGACTGACGGACAGACAGGCGGTGGAGGTTTTCATAGTAACTGCGACCTGACGGTCGCAATTATAATCATTAGTATTGTTTATTTTAATTATTATTATTAAGGAACTCTAGAAATCTCAGTTGGAACTGTTACCCCAGTGACCCGATGCTGGATAAGCGGTTGAAGATGGATGGATGGATGGATGGATTATTTTATAGTAAGCTACTTTATTTACCATTATTGTGTACTCCGCCACATGGGGAGCAATCTTCAATTCAATCTTCAATTCAAAGAAGCTTTATTGGCATGAGAACACAAACGTTTACACAGTGGTGGAAAAAGTACCTACATTTTTATAATTAAGTAAAAGTATCAATTCTGCAATGTAGAATCACTCTGTTACAAGTAAAAGTCCAGAATTAAAAATGTACTTGAGTAAAAGTACAAAAGTATTGGTATCCAAATGTACTTAACTCATTGAGTGCCTATCCCGAACTAGTTCGGGATTATTATCGCATCCCAGAGTGCCTATCCCGAACTAGTTTGGACCCCATCAAATCTAGTGAACATGATTTCAATCGCGATTTTGCATGTTCCACCCCCATACAACCCCATCTAACATACAGGGCAGCCATTTTTGTTTACATAACATGTAAAACATAATGGCTATTATCTCAAGAATGCCTGAACGGATTTCCAATCGGATTTTTTTGTTTGAAAGCTGTGAACAAACTGCACAAATCCACTCCAATGCAATCCAGGATTGCATTGGATTTTTTAGAGCTCATTCTTCTCTGTTTTTTTCCCATGCATGAGGTGTGCAAGGTTTAATCGTGGCTAAATTGCCGAGAATAGATCTTCTAAAATGCTTGTTAGCCAATAGCTAACTTCAAGCTAACTTCATTCTCTTCCTGTACATGCACAAAGGAAAGTGTTCTGGCAAGTCATGGCTCCAGGGCTTGGGCATGCATTACCAGCATATCTCTATTATTCTATGGCCACTGGGCGCCCTCTAGTGGTGATAGGGTGGCACTAAATGAGTTAAAGTACCAAAAGTAAAAGTACAAAATGTTTGAAAATAGCAGATCTACAAGCTCACAACGCGTCGCACCGCAATGCGTTGTGAGCTTGTAGATCGGCTATTTTCAAATAGCCTTGGTATAACATAGGGCTAAAGTGGTTTATGTATGTTTTAAACTTTAGTTAAAGTTAGATAAAGTACTATGTTCTATCCGTCTGTCTTTCAATGTTATATGAGATACTTAAAGTGTGGTTCCTGTGGAAATAAGCCTCGGCTTTCTAGGATCTCCTTTTAGTTGACCTTGTACCAGTGATTTGTACTGTCATGAAACTGTACTTTTTTCTATTGCAAACTTCTAATAAATTCTTCAATCAATCAATCAGTTATTGCTTTGTAGATTAGCATTATTGGGCTAAATGTAAAGACGCTACGCTGCGCCAACCGTGAATTCAACACAATCTGCTGTTGAGCAGTTTAACCAATTTGCTACGTACGTCTACACAAACGGTCAGATTACAAAGATAAATTGCTTAGTGAAGGCTCACGGATGTCACCATAGGGTAGGCTCCAGCAGAATGTCCCGTAATGATCGTATTATTTAAAGAGGAGCATTTTAATCCGATCGGTCGTCGTTTCCTTAAAAAGGTATTAATGTATCTAAGTGCAGTACACCTCGCAACCGATGGGGTCGCATGGCTGAAAAACAACAGAAAATGACGTCTGATCGGATTAAAATGCTGTTTATTAAACAATACGAAAGATACGGGTAATTCTGCTTGAGTGTACCATACTGTGACATCTGTGAGACTTCAGTAAGCACTTTATCTTTGAAATAAGAACGTTTTTGTAGACGTACGTAGCAAATAGGTTTAACTGCTCAACACGAGGTTGAAGTGAATGTATTACGTGCGCAACAACGTAACATGCCTGCGTTAGCCTGCAGCTAGCGCTAGCTAGCGTTAGCCTGCAGCTAGCGCTAGCTAACGTTAGCGTTAGCCGTTAGCCACACATCCAGAATAGTCTAATAAGTCAATTTTCCAACGGCGAGTGAACGATTGCATTCCGAGTTGGGTCGCCGTTTTATTCCATGAGTAATTGTGTATAACATGCCTGCGTTAGCCTGCAGCTAGCGCTAGCTAGCGTTAGCCTGCAGCTAGCGCTAGCTAACGTTAGCCGTTAGCCACACATCCAGAATAGTCTATTAAGTCAATTTTCCAACGGCGAGTGAACGATTGCATTCCGTGTCCTTCATGGATTTTTTTCCCCCTGGCTGCCAATGTTTTTATTGTCCAAAAAGAAAACGTTCTGAACGTTAAAACTAGATAGTTTTACGATCATGACAATGTGACAAACGGAACGGATCCTTTTTTTCCAAACTCGAGAAGAACAGCGCCAGAACAGCGCAAGGCCGCTCCCAATCATGAAACTAGCTCGGTTACCATGTGACATGGGGACAGCCAATAGGCAAATAGGTCGCCTAGGTCGCCTGAATGTCTCACCACAAACGCACGTCTTTACTAAAATCTGTTCCACAGATTTAAAAATCATTGCAACATAAGTGTTAAGAGAAGCAGTAACGTTGGTGGTGTTTTTTTTTTTTTTTGTGTGAACATACACAGTAAAATCCTCAGTGTCATTCAAGTCTGAGAACCATACAAATGGACCCGAAAGGGTCCATTTGCACACTCTCATCATAGTTTAAATAACACTCCGGATTTTATGGTGTTACAGTGTTATTGCTGGGAATTGAATCCCTCTGGCAAAATACAGCAGAAACGCATTGGGGCGGCTGCCTTATGGTCTACTTCAGACAATACCTCCATTCTCAGGTAACATGGACTAGAATTTGAGATATACGCCTTTGTCGTCATCACTGGAGGTTTTCTAAAAACCCACAAATTTCAACAACGAGCGGTCTGTGTTTATTCAGTGGCTCTTAAAAGGTTTGCGGGGTAGACTGAATCATACAGATGTGTGAATGACCTCATCTCACGCTCCTCGTGTTGCGTGAGCAGAGTGCTGTAGAAGTTTTCCAGGGTCAGCTTGGCAACGGTCACCCTCTCTCGGGTGTGGTTGCTCATGGGAAGGGTGGCTGCAGTCCCTCCCGTCATGGCCATGCTATCCTGGAGGTCAAAGAAACAAAGAAAACATATTCACCTGGGATTACATTTCATCAACCTGAGTTATTATTCCACCAATATGATCAGGTCAAACGTTGTGTCAAGTTTAGATTAGGGATGGGACGATACGCGATATTATCGTTTATCGTGATAAAAAAACACTCACGATAATCGTGGAGATTTAATTTATCGTGATATCGTCATCACTTGCAGCTCAAAGTGTTGCTTACTATTTAGGATTTAATTAAAACAAATGAGAAGAGAGCGCCATTTTTCTGTCATATCACAAGATAATGATAAACAAAATCCCAGGTGATATAATCTCAAACACGATATTTGTACACCATTTATATATTGCCCAGCCCTACTGAATCAGTTCGGCACAGCTCCTGATCAGAAAACAGCTCCATATACATTAGAACATCACCAGAGATGTATCATTTTAGTTCATTGGACGATAAAGAGTTCTGCAGGCCACAGATAGGAGGCCTGTTTCGTCTAGCCGGGCCTTTTTCCTTCCCACTCCCAGAAAGCTTTCAACAACAACACACTTCCTGACTTCTGAGACAAATCACTCGCTTGCCACTGTGACCAGCTTGCTTTGGGACATTTCTGCGCTGATGGGAAAACGAGAGGTCTCAGGGCGCGGACTGGGTGCATTCAGTTAATAAACATACACACAGAGCATTAATTTAACTCTGAGTGTAAAACATGTACTAGGTCGTTTAGGCATTAAGTCCAATATGGTTGTGCTTAGGCATCAGGGTAGAGATGAATATGTTTAGGTATGGGTTGAGTTTGGTATGATTAGGAAGGGTAAGGATCTGGCAGGGCCACTGATAGCCACAAGCTGAAAATAATAAATTAGTTCAGTGAAAAAAATCCAAATCAAATGTTAATAAAAAAAAAAAAAAGAAATCAACTCCCGGCTTTAGAAAAAGGTAGCCAGAGCAGAAATTAACATTCAACTGATTCCAAAATCTACCAGTTTCATCAGTCCTAAATGCATTTATGAGTTATGGCAGATGATGAATTACTATACTAACGTTTAGTTGGTTACCTGCCAACACGGCTGGCAGCCTGGCAGAGACTTACAGTCAAAGGCAGACAACATTTACCGGCACTTGGGTGGGGACTGGTGTCCCACCCAGGTGGCAACTGCAAAAGCTTGATTCACTGTGTTACAAGCAACAGCATCAACCTCCAACCTGCCAGCCACGCTTTAAAGGATAACTCAAGACTGATGCGATTCATCTTGAGTTTAAATATCCGAGCCCCGAACCAGCCCACAGCTAAGCAAACAAGCCTGTTACAGGCATTACAAGGGGAGGCTTTATAGAAGGAAGCCAGAACAGGACAGCTCATAGTTGGGCCTCTAGTCTAGACCAAAAATGTCCCTACATCAAATATTTTTGGGCATTTGGATAGTTTGCAGATAGAACAAAAATATTTGGCCATAGTACAATTAGAATGGGTGATTAACTGAGGGAATTTGACTTACTTTTTATAGGATATATTAACCAAAACTTCAGAAGCCAATACATCATTGTTATACGATTAAATATTTAAGTATCCACTATCCGATGTTGTTTATTTTTTATACAACAATCCTCGAACGTTTTTTCATTATCCTAATGGTTATTGTGAACAGTGAGTGTGTACTGATGTTTTAACTTCTAAGTTGACCCAGAGCTGTGTAGAGTGTATAGACAGACAGATGTGTTCGTGTCCAAAATCAGTAGCCAGTCTAGCCACACGCACAAACGCAGCCACACGTGCGCACACGCACACACACACACGCACACACACACACACACACACACAAACACACACACACACACACACACACACACACACACACACACACACACACACACACACACACACACACACACACACAACTCCACCCTGAGACTTAAGCAGGGGACAGGAAACAACACCCCTTCTGAATGACATGCCTCAGTCCTGATGACAAACTGGGGAAAGGCGCGCACACACACACACACACACACACACACACACACACACACACACACACACACACACACACACACACACACACACACACACACACACACACACACACACACACACACACACACACACACACACAGACAGACAGACAGACAGACAGACAGACAGACAGAACAGGAATTGACAGCATGCATGAAAACTGCAGATCAGACAGACAAACCATGAGGCTCAACGGGTTCTGAAAGAAATGCAATGAATGCGTGACGTCTGTCTGTGGCCCCTGTCTGAAATGGCATCATGATGTCAATCTCTGGACGTCAGCAAAGGGGCAGCTTGTTACACAGTAAAAATCCAGATTGTTTTTTGAGTGCACAAATAAGGGTCCATTTGGTTCCATTTGTGTAACTATCCGAGTTAAATATAATAGAAACCATTGCAAATGATGTCAACATTCCAGAACATTAGCATTCTTGTATGAATTGAGTACAAATAGTGACCCCCAATGCAAACAACAATAATAACAGCTTTCTTGTAGTCTTTATCCCTTTAGTAGACCTTGTATCTGAACTGTGCTGTCCTGTACCTTTTCCTACGCAAACTTCCAATAAAGTATTCAATCAAACAATCAATTATCAGGCCATCATCACATTGCCAATACTATATGTTGAGTGTTGATCGATTGAATACTTTATTAGAAGTGTGCATATGGGAAAAGGTGCATGACAGTATAGTTCACTGTCTGGTACACGGTCAACTAAAAGGATAAAGACCACAAGATTGACTGAAGACTGTATTAGAGGTTTGCATAGGAAAAGGTGCAGTTCATGACAGTACAGTTCACAGTGGTACAAGGTCAACTAAACGGATACGCCCAAAAAGGCCTATGGCTTGTTTCAATTGAGATCCTTTTTATTAACATTGAATGACAGACAGATAGAACGCAGTACTATGCAGAAGATATCATCAGAAAAACAGTTTCCTTTGCACTCAATTCATGCAAGAGTGTTGATATATGACAAGGGACTTCAACAAGAAGTCCGGGACCCCTAGGGGGTCCTCAGAGTTACTACAGGGGGTCCTCCAAATCTTTGTGTGATAGATTTTTTCTCTACTTTTTTATATTAACCACTTGAACCCTAGTGTCCATATTCTGAGAACTTTAGCCAAAAATAGCAGATGTGAGCTTGTAGATCGGCTATTTTCGGGAAAGAGGTTTGGTGTAGAGGGGAAAAAGAGCAGACTAAGTACAGAGTGAAAGGTCAAGTTTAGATAATGACGGTTCAAGTGGTTAAATATCTGTGAAATAACTATGAATCCAACATACTGTACACTGATGATTGTGCTGTCAAACAATACAGTATATGGAATCTATGAACAGGTTGTGGGGGTCCCTGCTTCATCTCTCTTTCTCTCTCTCTCTCTCTCTCTCTCTCTCTCTCTCTCTCTCTCTCTCTATGAACAGGTTGTGGGGGTCCCTGCCCTGCTTCATCTCTCTTTCTCTCTCTCTCTCTATGAACAGGTTGTGGGGGTCCCTGCTTCATCTCTCTTTCTCTCTCTCTCTCTATGAACAGGTTGTGGGGGTCCCTGCTTCATCTCTCTTTCTCTCTCTCTCTCTATGAACAGGTTGTGCGGGTCCCTGCTTCATCTCTCTCTCTCTCTCTCTCTCTCTCCCCCCCTAAGGGGTTGTCGGCCTGAAAACGTTGAAGACCCCTGTAATGTGAGGTTTTGACTGACAGACTGAGTCTGGGATGATGATCAGCATCTTGTTGAGATTCTCTCTGCGTCTCTTGACAGATGCCAGACCAGCAGCGCTGCAACAACAACACCACACACAACACCGTCTCTCACACGCACGCACGCACGCACGCACGCACACACGCGCACACACACACACACACACACACACACACACACACACACACACACACACACACACCACACACACACACACACACACACACAACACAACCTACCTCTGTGTCCTGCTCCAGAGTCAATTATTGGCGTGCCGCCGGGCCACCTTCAAACTGAAATAAATACTGTTTTCTCTGCCTAATTTCTTTTTTTTAGGCTGTTTTTAGGTGTTCATCGGGGGTGGGGGGGTAGAGGAGAGGATCCAGCAGTCACCTCCTCCCGTGGGCGACCACAGTAAACATGCTCTATAATAGCGACGATTATTTCCGACGCCGACAGCGAGTCAACCGAAAATAAATGACCGGTCCTTTGCCGTTTCCATTCGTATTCCCCTGGCCCTGACCTCGAACTCCGAGGCTTCTCCCTGCTATAATAAAAGCTGCTTCTTCCGTGGGATGGATGGATGCTCCTGCCACGCACAGTGTGCTGTTCTTAGTGGCACTGGGGGGGAGCCAATCACCGGAGGAGGACGTTAGACGGACGTTTCCTTTGACCAACCGGGTTTCAATGACGGGTTGGGAGGGCGTTAACGAGTCTTTGGACCAATCAACGTGATTATACGTTCAAGGTTGCGTCCCCCAACGATGGCTGATGGCTCCCATCCCATAGTCCATAGCGACGCTGTGCTGTCCCTCCGGGCGATGGGATCCACAAGGTTAATCCTGTCAGACTCTACTTTAATATTATAACTCTATGGTCAGACTCCCTATGGTCAGAGTCAGACTGTGGTAAACCGGTTATGTTATTCTCTGACAGTCCCTGATTTGAGAAAGGCCTATGGTCCATGGCCATGGGGTGTATATTTGCTTTGAGTACAGTATGATGCTGTAGCTGTTATGATGCTCCATTAACGGCATTGCATGGAATAGCAATCACATTTCACCTGAAATTCAGGTGAATTATGAAAATCCTAGACTTGGAGACTCGATATAATACATCCATGATAGTCTCTTGATATGAAAGCTTGAATTGTGGGGTAGATTGAAATCTGTTGCCCCAGACTCTCCAGAGGCAGCACAGCAGTATAAGGTTATTTACAAAGTTACAGAGAAGTAAGAAAAAGATAAAAGAAAAAACAAGAACAGAGTACAATAAAGAGCAAGGTACATCAAGACTGGGAACAAATAATACATAAATAGACCTACATAAAGTGTCCTTAAGCACAACTATCAAAATAGTACAGTGTATTAAACACTAAAAAATTACTAAAAAACGAAGACCCCCAAAACACAAGCCAAGCCTGGCCAATGTTGAGGGTCACGACAGAAGTAAGAAAAAAAGAGAAATAGGCCTACTGCGGAGTTACAACCGAATGGTCTTCCCACTTGGGGCGACCACTAGTGCCTACTGGTCTACTGGTCCAGGTGAATACCACTTAGGCATTGCCATATAAGCATGGATGCCTGGCAGCGGCGCCGGTTCAATTCCCGATCCGGATGACCTTTGCCGCATGTCACATTTCTCCCCCCATTTCCTGTCAGTCCTATCAATAAAAGCCCAAAAAATAAATCTTAAAAAAAGAAAACTTCAATTGCCTGGTCCGTCCGCTCCACCCAACCACCTGCCTCCCCTCGACCTTTGTCAAAAAATAATTATGGTATTTCCTTTTAACCACGCCACCGTCCTGACCTAACCTCTTCCCTTGGTCAAGAGGTGTACGTACAAAGAAACAGGTGCAGCCAGGTCCTAATCCTAGTTTGTCTTTATTGCTTCTGACATGTCATGTGCAGACCCAGTCTGAAGTGAGCGTTGGATTTGAGCATTTCACACACACAAGTTATACCCTGTGTGTGTGTGTGTGTGTGTGTGTGTGTGTGTGTGTGTGTGTGTGTGTGTGTGTGTGTGTGTGTGTGTGTGTGTGTGTGTGTGTGTGAGTCAGTGTGTGAGTCAGTGTGTGCGTTTGTGTGCGTGTGCGTGCCTGGGCTGCACAACAGCACCACTTGGTCACCCAGCGATACTGCAGCTCATGCTACAGACAAAGTTACATACACACGCAGTCATGCATAGGAGACGGTGTTCTGCCACTCAAACATCGCACCCGTGCGAAGTGGTATCAAACAAGACACACGTGCTGGTGCATATCTCCTTGTATGGGCCGTTCTGTCTGTGACGTTAGTTGTCGCCATACATGGAGTTCTCATATGGACACTCACTCATACAGGTCTGGAAGGGACCTACACACAAAGTCAAACATAGGAGCAGTTAGCACCGCTCAAGAATATCATCAACTTGAAATTCCGGGAAATTGCGAGTGTGGTTGCCGTTTTTTCATTTCCCCATTCAAGTCAAACAATGGGGTTGCCGCATAAAGGTGACGTCACCGACTTTATGGAGTAATTTCTAGCCAATGAGGAAGCAGCAAAAACGTTATGGAGAAAGTTTTAGCCAATGAGGAAACTGCATAAAGGTGACGTCACCGAGAATGCCGGTTCCTCATTGGCAAACAATTATTCCATAAAGTTGGAACAGAACAATAGCACAAATTAAGGTGGGTAGGTGCCGCACAACAGTCCTTATTTGGACGGTTACAATGCTTTCCCAGTTTGAAGGATGATGTCAACGTTGCTTTGGTGGGTGTACCCTGCTTACACGTCTGGGTGTGGCACTGGTGCCCCTTAGACAAGACTGTTTTTATATTGCTCACATGAAAAGGGCACTCACTTAAGTGTGACACAGCAGCTATATTTAGATTTTTGGCTGTAAATACGGAGCCCTGGCAGGGCCTTATTTCAGTTCGGTTCCAGATGTTTGCGTTATGTGTACAATGAGAGCGCTTCACACCAGTTCTTTGGGGCCCAGAGGTGTTATTTTGAATTTACTAGCCCTTACCCGTTCAAAGATATGAGCTCCAAAATGATGTGCAGTGTGTGGGTTATGGGATGTGCACTGTGCACACAGTATATGAGGGATGGAAAGTAACTTTAACTGGTGCTTGCATGATGTAGGAGCATCAATGTAAGAAACCCGTTTCGTTTAATGGCTACAGAGATACTGTCCCCCCCCCCCAGCCCGCCCACCCGCCTGCACACACAGCCGCCTGCCTGCACACACACACACACACAGAGCTGGTTAAACATTTTGCCTGAAGCTAGATGCAGAATAGATGTGCCTCATGCTAGCCTGAACAGCGCCCCTCCCTTAACATGTGTGGTCACAAAAGGTACTGTAGGCTAAATAGATATAGATACACCATAAAAATGCTATTATACAGCATACGATTTGTGAAAGTGACAAACGGGCTTCACAGTTATGTCAGGTGTGTTCATATGCTGATGGTGATGCGATTTCAGATCAATTGCTCCAGCCACCGAGGAGAAACGCTGGGACAGACAGACACTCACTCACTCACTCAGTCAGACATTCGCAAAATTATAGTATAGATTTGAAACAATATGGTTGAACATAAAATATGACCTATTGTATTGCATATTGCAGTATTCAGACTTAGTTATTTCTCACACACACAGAGAGAGTGAGAGAGAGAGAAAGTGAGTGAGAAAGACACATGCTTTGAATTTGAATTAAAGTGCAGTAGCCTAAATATTGTGTGCGTGTGGAGCTTGTCAAGAATACAGAAGCATACCATTCACAAGTTGCCTGCCAGAGTGAAACCTTTGGGTCAAGGACAATTGGGCTCACCTTGTTGTAACTAGTCTTTATTTTGTACTACATTAAACTGTTAAGCACCACTACAGAACTCAAATTTACAGAAAATGCATTTCACCTACTTACAACTATGGTTGTCTTGCCAAAACAAAGATAGCCCATACGGAAGTCATGGAACTCCCATTGTTGTCCAATAAAGTATTAAACATCTCAGAGCTAGACCATTGCTTTGGTCAATGTATTTCGATTGTGATCAGGGCTTTCAAAATCAAATGGCAACATTGGCTAGCGAATGTTTTTTCAAATTCCGGTGACAAATGACAATACTGGTGCTGATCACAATGGTGAATTCTGTTGACCATAACACCAGTTTGGCTCTGGAACATGTTGTAACAAGGTTTTGGACAACAATGGAGTTACACGTCTTCCCTATTTGATCCAAGGCTTATCTAGAATCTAGATTCACAATGTTTTCCAAGACAAGTGCAATAATGCACTAAAACATATACCGTGAACATTACTGACAAGATAAGATGATAACTTGTGATTGTCTCTTGGCCCATTAAAATCAGGGAAAGCACCTGTGAAATTTTAGATGTTGCTTTTTCCAGAAACTGTTAGGATTGAGGTGTTTTTAGAATATCCCTCCGGTCTAAATGGGTTAACCTCTCAGAAACTTTTCAATGAATGAACATTGTTTTAATGGACAATGGATTAATGTAGCTGCTCATCACAAAGTCCTATGACATCACACACAAAAAAAGTGTTGTGTACAACGTGAATTTTCTAGCAAGACATAACACTTGTATGCATGCATTTTCAACTCGCTTTTTTTATATACATGTATACAAAAGAAAAAGAAACTTTTGCCAGCCATATGGTTTAAAAACACACATCAGCATGAACTTCCAAAAAGCATTTGAACATATGGACTCACATAAGTTCAAAGTAAAAATGGCAGGATGTGACCACTGATCCTGTGATTCCTGTCTCACATAACATTAGTCTTGCATATAATACAACGATGAAAGGGCATATAATACAACGATGAAAGGGAATAGCACTTACATCTGGATATTTTTTAATATCTTATTTATTTTAAAATATGTCATTTTCCTTCAGCAGTACCATCTAGGACAGATTTACTTTGCACCCCCCCCCCCCCCCCCCCCCCCACACACACTCTTCAGAGAAATATCACCAGGCTCCAGAATAACATTGGTATCCCAGAAAGCTGTTGAAAATGTCAAACCCGTCTCCAAGCATGAGTAAAAATGCAACGTCGACATGGAATTGGCACACAGTTGAATTGAATGATTTGCGTAGTGTGTGACAAAGGTTGGATTCTTTGTCACTCAATATCACTGTCCATAAAAGGAATGAGAAACAAAAAACACTGGATGACATTCAAAACTGATCTGCAGGTCACCTGGGAGGAAGACCTACTAGCCGGTATCATCCCCAGGACGCTGCACCAGATCTTCAAGAAGCTGGCAGAGAGTGGCTCAGAGTTCTCCGTTAAAGTGTCCCTCCTGGAGATTTACGAGGATGTCAGCGAAAAGCTCCAAGTCTTTTGATGACCCACGCTGCCACGCAACAAGGGTGGTGTGGTGGTTAAAGGTCTGGAGGAGATAACCGTCCACAATAAGGATGAGGTCATCCAGGCCAGTCAATCTGGCAAAAATCTAGCATTTCTCACTCACTCAGACACATTGTGGCTATGTGTGTTTGTGCGTTTTGTTTGTGTTCACATATTGAGGCTAGTGGTGGGTGTGTGAGGTTAAGGATGGGTCAGGATTCTGCCAGTGAGGGCTGCTGGCTGGGCGCTCCATTTCGTGTACGGAGCTGTGACTGGGCTATGTCCGCCAGGGCACTCTGGATCTTCTCCAGCAGCATGTCCCCGCGGTAAACCACCTCCTCCAGGCGAGCAGCAGCATCGTGGTTCTCCTCCTCTAGCTGTCGTAGACTAGCTGCCTGATGACAACAGAAGAAAGGTTCTTTTTATCTGTTTTCCACATTTTCTTGGTGGCCAGCACGTAAAAGCGTTTATAAAAGAGGGCAGAGAGACTAAATTGGAGACTGAAGGAATATGCAGGAATGTTCAAACACAATACTACAAATATGCTTGAGGAAGTAGAATGTCAAGACAGGAATATAAGAGCGATAGTCATTTCTGACACAGACAGGAGTCAAGCCTATTCCACAGGAATACACAAGCATCCTGAGGTGGTGTCCGATCACTTGGGCATCAATCATCATTGAGCACCAACTTAAAAGTAGGCAAAGTCTAAGTAATAATGTGATCGTTATTGATCTGTGTGTGGGCAACAAACATATTGATATCACTACCATTGTAGATGCAGTGGGACAGTCAGTTTGTCATCTTTAGATTGACATAGCATGATATGTAACAGTGTCCCTAAAAATGTTGACTCCCAGTTCAACAACAGAGGGATGTTTACTTTGGTATAATCCCTCAAGCGACGTTATGTACTGTATGTACTACGTACTATTCATACCCAAGAAGACCCAGTGCCAAGACCCATGCTTGTTTTAGCAGCCTGCATGTTAAGAAGTCAGACTCAGATTACAGCAAAAATAATTCCAGATATGTGCAAGCCATTTCTTCATATAGCCTAGCCCAGGGATGTAAAACTCATTTTAGGTTATGAACGGGTTTATGGTCAAATACAACTTCATACAGGACAGACCAGTTGTGCACGTTTGAGAGTTTCTCAGTTGTTTAGGAAATTATTTTTCTTAAGTGTTTCTGTCTGGTCCATCTACTTTCTTTTTGTCAGTGCCACCGTTCCCAAGCCATACTGCATAGCTTGTCTTAACAATTTTGCTGCCATTTTAAACATAGCTGTAGTAAGCAGCTGCCAAATTGTCCTTACCTTTTAACGTGGGCACGCGCACGCATCGTGCACAATCTGTGCGCGACTCATCTAGTAGACGTGTAGACTCGGTGACAGCTTTCGAATAAATAAAAAAAAAACATTGAAAATAGACAAAGCCAGCAGTGCGCTATGGTAACACGTGGACACGTTCGCGCACATAGCAGACGATATGTGCGCGGATCATATGCCAGGCGGGCACAAGAATCGAAAAGCTATCAAATAAAAAAAAAACAGGTGAAAAAAGACGTGAAATGAACGTGCAGCTCCTTCCTCTGTTTACAATGTAAACAGATGGGATAGAAGCTACGATGGGGCCTTGGACAGGATACGGAAACCTAGATCCGGTCCAAACGGGAAATACGACTGGATACAGTTAGGGGGTGGGCCTAAAGTCTCCGAAACGGATATATACAGCGATCATACTTTTAATCGTTTCATAATGATTAAAGCTAATTAAATTTCCGGGAACGACGGGCATCGCAGAGAGGTACAGCGGGAAATCCCCGGTTTCGACGGGGATCGCAGAGTATGAGTTAATACCGTCTTATATCACTTCCCTTTCACTCTTACTGGTACGCTCATAGACATAAAGTAGGGTGGGGTCTGTCCTAACCCAGGGTGCGTTCGGATAAAGGAACTGAGCACTGGTGTGCCCTTTGGTTGTTCGTTTATTCGAACGCACCGTAGATTAGAACCAGGAGTCAATTCCCAGAAAAGACGTGCTGTGATTGACCAGTAGTCACTTTGAGTGGCCGCACTCCCTGAGATACAGGTCGCTCCAATAAACTGCAGCAGCGAATGAGGTGTCTAGGTTTTTATATCTATATGCTTTCCTTCTGTCAGAAATCACCACTGATATTTTACTCCATCCAATCCACCCTGCCTAGTGCCTACACTGCATTATTAACCTCTCTTCCGCATTCATTACTTTAACAGAGACCCCAAGTCTCTTCTTAACCATCTCTATTCCTTTCCACTGTGTAATTATAGTTACTGAATAGCAACTTCTCATGTATGGCTTATTCCCATGGTTCTCCCCGTTTGAGGAATGTAAAGCCACGTGGCTCCCCCTGTTGGATGAACAGTAGAATTAAAGGGGCAGCATGCTTACTTGCAGTTGTGCAGTGGACTCCTCACTGGGTAAAGAATCAATAAGGACATCAACGTCCTTTGCTGTTCGGGCAATCAGTGCCGCAAATAGCTGGGCGTATTCTGGGTGAGGAAAAGGACCATGTTTAAATGTAATTGTGCATTAACAGAATAATATTTCTAGTAATTAATAAACAAGACAAAACAAGCAAGCTACCTTCTGTAGGATTCGATGGCTGGTCCTTGTTGATGGCTGTCTGAATGTTGTTAAATGATGCAGGAGGCGCACATTGTTGCAGGACCCCAATGGCATTGCAAAACTGATCTGCCAGCTGCATAAAACAAACGGTAAAAGTTTATATTTGTGACAGTACCAAACATACAAGAAACAGACAATTTATCTAGCACAATGAGTTTACCATCCAGTGGTGTAATAATAACTAAGTACATTTACTGTACTGTATTTAAGGCATTGTACTTTACTTGAGTATTTCCAATTTACAGTACGTTTACTTCTACTGAATCTACTCCACTACATCTCACTGATCTCAGAGGTAAATATTGTACTTTTACTTCACTACAATTATTTGAAAACTTTAGTTACTTTGTAGATTTTGATTATTATTACAAAACATACATTCACCACCATTTAAGTAATTTAACCTATACATTTCGGCCATTTGAAGCTGATCTACAAGCTGTGATCAGCTTATTATAGATCTGCTATTTTCAAGAGGTTTTTATGCATTTGATTTTAGATATTTGAAAACATGTGAAATGGGACATTCTTTCTGCCTAATGAGTACTTTCTACATTTTGTACTTTAAGTACATTTGATGCCAAACCTTTTACTTTAGTACATTTTGAATATCGGACTACAGAATCTTTCTATATTGCAGTATTGATACTTTTACTTTAGTAAAGAATGAGTACTTTGACCACCACTGACAATAACCAGAAATCCCAGTTGTCTTGTCACTATATATGAGAAACAGTGGGAAGTTTATGTAGTCTCACGTTGAGTCCCCCATTTACAGATAGATTCTAACAAAATAAGCAAATGAGCATTACGCTACTAACTACTAGCCACGCTAGTGTGTATTAACGTTACGTTAGGTTAGCAGGCTATCGCTCGCTCTTCAGTCTTTGCGGGAAACATTTGGCTTACATTACAACGTTTAAATGATATAAACCTGAAACACAACCGTTACACGATGCTGTAGTAGCGGGGGAATTGTTTTATAAACACAACAGAACAGGAACATGCTACATTTCCCATACCGAATTGACTGCATCTTGAAGTTGCGTTAGCCTGTCTGCCATGTTTGTTTTCTGGAGTGACGTCCAACCGTCACGTTCTCGCGAGATTTATAGCACCCTAATGCATAGGGTGTTTTTTGCCCCCCTCACTTAAAAATACAACAATTCGCATTACAATAATAGCAATAGAAAAAATATATATAGTACAGTTTGAATTCCATACTTCTGCTCGTAACAGAGTATTTCTATATTGCAGTATTGATACGTTTACTTAAGTAAAACATTTGAGTACTTGTTCCACCACTGACTAAAGGAAGGCAGCCCCATAGAGTTATAATAGGGGCAGCCCTGATGGGTAATATATGAATTTGAGGCAAAAACAGCACAAGAGTCAAGAGTGGAGAGAGCAGAGATGGGATTTATGGCTCTTTGAAGTAAGCCCGGATCTCTGGGATCCGTTCCCTTCAAAGAGCCGTTCAAAAGACTGGCTCATTTTTAGTTACTTTAGTTATTTAGTATTTTCAGGTTTTCGCCCCCTAGTGGCGTAAAAAATTACCTCTGGGAACTCAGATTGGTTATTTAGTTACTTTCCAGATTGTGATTATAATTACAAATCACTTCAACCCTATATATACCTGTACATTTCGGCAATACATTTCCGGCATTTGAACATTGCCGATCTACAAGCTCACCCATTGTAGATCTGCTATTTTCAAAAGATTTTTCTACATTTTATTCATTGGAAAAATTGTGAAATGGAACATTCATCTGCATAATGACTACTTTAAGTACTAGTACATTTTTATACCAACACTTTTGTGCTTTTGACTTGTGGCAGAGTATTTCCACGTTGCAGTATTGATATTTTTAATTAAGTAAAGAATTTGAGTACTTTTTTCCACCACAACTGTTCATTTAGAAAGGAACGGCTCCTCCATATGAGATACTTAAAGTGTGGTTCCTGTGGAAATAAGCCTCGGCTTTCTAGGATCTCCTTTTAGTTGACCTTGTACCAGTGATTTGTACTGTCATGAAACTGTACTTTTTTCTATTGCAAACTTCTAATAAATTCTTCAATCAATCAATCAAAACGGCTCCTCCATACTGCGAACCGGATCCCATGGTTCATTTCAAAGAGCCGTTCAAAGACTCGATTCGTTCGCGAACGTCCCGCCTCTAGGAGAGAGGGGATCAGCTGAGCATATAGTTCAACCGCAAAGTGCACCGTTAGTTAGAAGGCTTGGTTTAATAGTCAGCAAACCAACAACAACATCTTTCATCATTCAGTGTTTGCATAATTTCTTGATGACCGATTTTGACCTAATTTGGTGAAATGGGTTCACGTTAGCTCCAGGTTATTGATGAATGTGAAGGATAAGCACAACATACTCGCCAACCACCAGACGACAGGAAGTAGCAGACTGTGATGTGCACTTTAAATTCTCCAGGTAAATATTATAATCCTTTGGATTATCTTGGGTCAAAGTCAAAATAGCCAAGATAGTTCTTTGTACTTTACCAGTCCGTTTGTTTTCAATGCATGGTGAAATGTCTTTGCATTTTTGTATTTATTTTTTGTGGGATTGCACTTCTGCTAGTGTGGCTAAGGCTAACTATTAGCTACTGTAGTTTACATTCAGATTCCATTTGCACATGCTAGCAGAATGTATCCTCACTGCTGGCTCGGTTGCTAAAGAAGAGCTGTTCATTGGTTTATAGCTGCTTAATTAAGATTGTCACCACATAGATCAGTCACAATCAACGTAATATAGTGTTCATAACAAGTAGTGATTTAACAACAAGGAAATGTCACGTTAGCTGGGGAGAATTTTCTGACTGACTGACTGACTGACTGACTACTACACCTGCTTACAAGTCAGTGGTTCTCAAACTTTTTCCATGTCAAGGACCCCAGTTTGACATGCATTAGGCTGCGGACCCCCATTTAATGTCATCTCTGGGACCCCAATTGTTATTGTAAAATCTATGTTAATTTAGGGTCCATTTGGTTCCATTGTACACTCTCTGAGTTACATACCCATAAGGGTCCATTTAGTTCCCAACTATCATTTAGCTGGGGACCCCCTGGAACTCCCTCAAGGACCCCTGGGGGTCCCCGGACCCCACTTTGACATCCAACCCTTTAACGATACTCATGTACTAGAGGGGTATTGTTACTACTTAGTACTTTCATAATAATATAGTGAAATAAAAGTTTGATTTCCAGTTATTCTGATTTCTTTTTGACAGATGTATAATGTTTCCTTATAAAGACCACATTGGGATCATGCTAGTTGTATAGTTGGATTTTAAAGTCTAATGGAATGACTAACTCAAGGCAGTGCAGGGGGAAAAAACTATATAATGTCAATCTTGTTTCCATTTTTGTTTTCTCAGGCATGGCATGCACCTTAGAAAGGGTTTTGGCAGACGCCAAGTCATTGGTGGAAAGGCTTCGGAACCATGACAATGCTGCTGAGATGTTAATTGAACAGACAGCATCACTCAACAAGAGGGTTGAGGCCATGAAACAGGTAGTTTCTCATAGATATAAAACTACATTTGTTTCTATATAGTTGCCAGAGAATGTTTCTGTAGTGAACCATAACAAATTGGAGCATACTGCCTGGTGGTCCAGCCAGATTGCACATTTATTATAAAGGCACATCAAAATCCATATTCGAAATATGATGCGTTATTCAAGTCGTATGATGTATAATGCTGGTAACCAGTGTTTTTTTTTTCTTTCGTTTTTTTTTGCTACTTTGCTAAATTGTGTAATGTGTACCGGTGGGCCCTTACGTCACAGAAAAATATTCTGTAACAAAATAAACGATTCTTGAATTACTTCCATGGCTGCTATGAAATTACTATTTTGAACATATATTTTTAATGTTATCGGAAGTGAGTTGTTGCATTTGTTCATACTAAAGTGAGATTTTTAGATAAGCCTTGCAGTAGGACTACTTACCCAGGTAGATAGCAACATTATTCAGCGTTGCTTTAAACGGTAAAGTATATACTCGCCGACCTGAGCGAAGATTCACTTGTACACAAGTACAGTCACAAATATGTATACACATGCACATATGCAATTATGTATGAGACCCCCATATTATTTCTACACCATACAGGCATTAAAAAATAGTTGCGTGTGTTCAGGGATGCATGAAGCTGGGGCTGGGAGAAGAACAATATGAAGCGATGGCGGTTGTGGTTATCTTCTCTACTTTCACAGCTGCTCTGTTGGTATATCTTTGAAGCTTTCCCTTGAACAAAGCGGGTGCTGTTACTGAGCTAGATTGGCATGCTCTGGTGGTTCAGCCAGTTAATGCATTGCACATGCACACACCTATTCACAGTCACACCCTATACAGCAAAATCCTGTGTTAAAAGTCTGGGTTTCCGAGGCTAGTGTTAGGGTAACTCTGAGAGGTCAAGAATGGACATGGGTGGGTGCAGTGTCACTCCAGTGCAGAAGAAAAAACAATCTTCTCCCATTTACACTCACACTCGTTTAGTCTTTATTGTACTATCCATTACATTTAGAAGCCTTTTAAATTAATTACCCGTTTCTTATTAAAGAAGAAAGAATCCTGATTTATGGAGCTAATTTGACCATGAATTTATCTTGTTTTCCTGTTGACAGTACCAGGAGGAGATTGATTCACTAAATCAGGTTGCACGACATCGGCCCCGATCCAGTCTTGTACTGGGAATCCAACAAGAGAACCGTCAGATCCGTGAGCTACAGCAGGAAAACAGAGGTATGCAGCAAATAGAGCTATTTTGATTTAATTTATCTTTTTTTATTTGTTTAGTCTCAAATTCAAAATCTAGTTGGCTGTGGCAACTTGAGCTTTATTTCAACGTGGTTTCATTGTCCATCGAAATAAAGAGCAACATTCTTTGCAAGTTCTTGACAGTGTGCGGTCCTCTTCTTTGATACATTTATCAGAGATCCCCCTTTTCAATATATGCATCTTTTGTCCTACGCACCTGTCACCAACCTTGAGGTGTGCATCAGCCTTGTTCTAAAGAGCTTGATTTCATTGACAGTATGATCCACCACTTACATCTTAAGCTGTACTTTACAACCCGCTCATTGGTCTTGAGGCCAGTAGAGTTTCTGCCCTGAGATTGGGATGTCTGGGTTCAATAATTTCTCCCTGCTTGGCACTCAGCATCAAGGGATAGATTGGGGCTAAGTCCCTACAACATGCTAGCGTCATGTTCAAGGGGTGTACTTGTATGTCAAGCTGCCTCACGCTACAGAAACAGGGGATCGGTTCCTGCCATATGGGTTACATGGCTTAGCAAGGTTTACTTGCACTTTTATGGCTCTAGATTTCTTAATTCCTCTTAAATAAAAGGACCCTAAATCTAATTCCATCAATCAGACACAGTTGTTGGTGTGTTTGTTTCCAATGTTCTTGCAGAGCTGCGGACGTCTCTGGAGGAGCACCAGTCTGCCCTGGAGCTCATCATGACCAAATACAGGGAGCAGGTTTTCAGACTCCTCATGGCCAGCAAGAGAGATGACCCTGCCATTGTGACCCAGCTGAAAGAGCAGCACACCACGGTATGCTTGCTAATACAGTATGATGCATATTGACAACCTAGACATTGAAGATGAATTACTCTTGCAAATCGTTATTACTTGGTTTGGAAGTCTTTGGGGTTTTGAAGTTTAAAGGTGCCTCCACACCGAAAATACTACAGGAGACTTGTTCAAACTGTTCACAGACTGCAACGAACTGCAAAAAACTAAGCACATTGAATTTTCCAGCCGACTGTATGCTGACTGTAATTACTGTACAGTTTTGCGCATGCGTGCTGTGTTGCCATATCGGCTCGTTACAAGCGACTTTGATCCTGTTTTCCTATAATGTTGCTAGTTGTGGGTTACTTTTGGGAATGTTTCTGAATTGTGTAGTTGCTTATTTGGCCTTGCTTTCAACATTCTTTTAGAAAATAGCTAATGTAATAGAGCTCAATAGGTGAAACTGGACGCTTCTTTAGGCCTTGTTTTCATAGACCTGGTCGCTTGTTTAACTCACAGAATCTGGCAAACGGGGAGCAGAAGCGGAGATGCTTCCTGTCCGGTATTTTCTTCTCCTCACACCAAAACAACACACATCACTATTACTAGCGTTGCCTTGGAGTTGATTAGTATAGGAAATTGAGAGTTGAGATTGTGAATATGCTATTTAGTTAAAATGTGCAACGGGAAAATGTCTCTGGCTTATTTAGGCTTGGTTTTGCTGCAGCAGTAGCAAACTAATGGTCCATTACAACTCGCTACAATTCACCGACGTCCAGGGGCAACTCAACAAAACTGAGCAAGTCCAGTCTTCCAGTTTTCCGTCGATAGCGTTCCCGACCCGCTGCCGAAAACCTACCGATGAGCTCCCGTTCGGCAACAGACGCTTTCCGCCGCTATCCGCCGCCGATTCGGCCACGAATCTGTTTGGTTAAAAGTGGCCTTTACATGAATGTCTGCTGCACTTTTAGGCAGTAGGCTGTCGAGGAAAAAAAGTTAACATCATGAATAGCGATATCGTTCAAATATTTTTATATAAAAAGGCCGCTTTTGAAATTGTTCCTATTTCTTTGGATTCTTTGCAGGAAATGCAAGCACACATAGATAAGATCAATGAGATGGCCACGGTAATGAGGAAAGCTATTGAAGTGGATGAAGAGAAGCTATGTGAAGATGAGGAGAGGATCAAGCAACTAGAGGTAAAATTGTAATATTCAACAGCAGTAAGCCAATGATGCGATCTGTGTACTGTACATGAATCTTAATTTAGCCCTACAACATTCCTGAAAGTGTGTGTGTGTGTGTGCCATTATGCAATACACTGTGTGTATGAATGTGAGATTATTATAACCTTTAACTCTACACTATTTTCCTTCAAATTGACTGTTTTCGGCAGCTGGAGAACGCTGGTCTCCGGGAATTGCTGGGAATTAGTCGTGAGGCTTTCCTCGTGCTCAAGAGAGAAGAACTATCAGAGAGCACGTCGCTCTCGGCGCTTCTAACGAGCGCCGACATCAGCTTACGAAAGAGTTGAGGCCCGTAAAGCCTGAATGGACTACATCACACTAGCCCAGCCACTACAGTACTTTGTAAGTCCATGTCAGATACCGCTGGCTAATTTCTCCATAGACTCTTAACGGACAATCCCAACAAGGTACATTTCCAGCATGATTCCACGTCTATATGTAAATCATGAACGGTAAACGGCCACGTCAACCACCACCCCTTCTTATTTTTGTTGATCAGTTGCGGGTACTTTTTATTATGTTTGATAATTTGTGATTTCCCAGCATGAATTGTGATGAATGAAGAGCCTGTGGTGCCTACGAGGTTTGCAAGATTGAATGCGAAAACGTGAGCGCTTGGAACTATTGTAATAAAATTGCTAATGGAAATAAGCTTGTTTTAGGTGGTGTTTTATGTTAGTGTAACAATTGAGGAGCCTAATTTAGCAAGTGATGTATTAAAACCATACACTGAGAAATCATATTGCAATCTGCATATAAAATACTGTATATTTGCAAGAGAAGTGTGTTTTTGTAGATTTTAAGTATTGGGTGAAACAGTATGAATGAATTAATCTTTATTTCTGTCCAATCAACATGATACGCTCAATATACAAACAGAACATATTTAATGTAATGAGACAAAATAAATGTCACTTATGTTATGTGACATATTTATTCTTAATAATCAACAATTGTAAATATACCATGTGTTCAAAAAGCCATTTGTCTGTCGTGTGTGTGTGTGTGTGTGTGTGTGTGTGTGTGTGTGTGTGTGTGTGTGTGTGTGTGTGTGTGTGTGTGTGTGTGAGTGTGTGTGTGTGTGTGTGAGTGAGATTTCTATCTATGGTAATCAACCACATATCTATTATATTCTTTTACATGTAGGCTATATAGGCCTACATTATCTGTCACCAGTTCATCTGGCTTAATGTCCTTTTTTACTACTTCATTACAGTAGCTCAAAAGCAGTTAGAGAAGAAAAAAAGCATTTAATATATCATATGCATAATGAATAAGCTTTTTTCAATTGCGCGGAAAATCGACTTTTCCGCCCTCATGCGATGGCTGGCCTTTTTACTCAAGAGCGGATTAGATGAAGACAACCCATGCACGTTCACGTCACGTGAATAATGTTGTGGGAGGATTCACTGGCACAGATCCACGGACGTTTGCGCATCTGTTATTGCTTGACAGAGAGAGGAACGGAACGGACCGCCGCGGAAGGAGAAGCGTCGTTGTGTACTAGCCATGTCTGGTCACATCAACACTAGTTTACACAATAACAACTAAAGTGTTTTACTTTCTAATCCGAAGTATGCTACGGTTGCGTCTGGCGCCGGGGCTCTTCTTGTTGTTGAAAGACGCGGGTGCGGTGCATGTCACTCACTGTCACAGACACAGATGAGTTTACCCCTAGAACAAGGGAGGTTTTAGCCGGGGGTTCGAGCCCAGGAGGAGGAAGATCCGAAGATGTCTCCTTGGATCATCTGGTGGAGGTCGTTGTTACTCCTGTTTCCACTGACGTTTGAGGATGTTCGAGCTCAAGTTGAAGAAGGCAAGTTCTGGGCGGTTCAGTAGGTGGAAAAAGTACTCAAATGTTTTACTCAAGTAAAAAGCAATTGAATGTACAAAAAATACTCTGTTACACGTAGGAGTCCGGAATTCAAAATGTGCCTGAGTAAAAGTAAAAAGAAGTAACTCATTGTGCACAGTGTCGCATTTGAAGTTTTCAAACCCTAACCCAAATCTTTTAAAAATAGCGGATCCAGATTTACAAGCTCACAAAATTGGAAACAAAGTAGACCTACACTTACCTCAAAATTGTACTTAAGTACAGTACCTAAGTAAATGTACTTAGTTACTTTACACCACTGTCACTGATATTGGTGTATTTGTGTTGTGATCGCTGTACACGAGCCACGGTGTTTGCAAATTATTATGCTGGAAAGCCTCGTTTTTTAAAGGTTCTCCTTTTTTCAACCGCTGGTGCTATGGAGGGCGGAGGCTACTTTTCTCTCACATTATTTTAGTTTAAGTTCTTGCTGAGGCATATTTGATCCACACTCCTCAGACAGGCCTAATGTCTGCTCCGTTGATTGCACGCATAGGAAACATAACATTTACCTCATCATGTGTAGGCTACTTTTTATTTGATGTAAGCCCACTTAAAAAATCTATGCACGTTTCAAAAGTGGGTTAATACACCACTAAGACCTGGGAAAATAAAAACACCAGTCCAATTGTCAAGAAAAGTACGTGACTGACAGTTGACAACACAAGTTCATGAATGACAATGCAGATTTAGAGTGCTGGACTGAGGTCACGTTTACTTTGCTCTGCTCACGTAGGCCTACTGCCTTTCCTGTACCATGATGAATAATCTCCCAGGCAGCGACCTGGTCAGTGTATTTTTCGGCCGTTTGCGATTCTGTTTTAAATTTGTTAACTTTTAATTCAGAATACAGTCCAAAACAGTCCTAAACGGCCCGTTTCTGAATGCTGTTTGGAAGTGGCAAAACAAAACTTAGAATTAGGTATTGTAAGAACAAAATAAGACCCGGTTCGAGCTTCTCGTTGCTGTGGTTCAAAACAGAATGAAGAATCCCTGGTACTCCCTGCGCTGAAGGCAATCGGTTTTGATACACACTGCTCCTACCCCCCCCCCCCCCCCCCCCTCCTTCCTCCTCCACCAGCAGGACCCATGTTGCCATGTCCGCTTATTATAAGCGACTTGTATTATATTATTATCACTATTATTATTACCCATATTAATAGTAATTCTTCATCTCCAGAGGCGAGGGGCCGGCGCTGCTCCTCTCGCGGCCGACCGAGGGGCCTCTGGAGTCTGGCTCCGACCACCCGGCGACCCCCTGGAGCTCCGGGGACTCCCCGCGGACCCCCTGCTATCTAGCCCCATGTATTTGAAAAATTTCGGCTCTACAATGGTTTCAATGGGAGGGCCGAATTTTTTTGGTGGAAATCCGGGACTTTGACCGTGCGGACCCCCTCCAGGGGGCCCAGGGACCGGGGCAAAATTATAGCGCCGGCTAGTGGCGGCGCGCCGCCACTGCAGTGCACATAAACCTCCATAACTCGGGCTAGGAGCGACCGTTCGAGACGGGACCGGTACCCACGCGTCCGGCTCGCTCAGCGCAGTGGTCCGCGGCACCCCCAACCCGGGGGGGTCCGCGGACCCCCGCACCGCCCAAAAAAATACCCCAAACCAGCCGATCTATCAGCTCCGGTGCTACTCAGCGGGCCCTGCCGGGGCTCCCCGGACCGGTTATTATTATTCAATAATTTTTATTTTTAGAAAAATTCTTCCGTTCAATTTAAAATTATACATTTTTAAATTTTAGAGCAATTTTCAAATTCTAATTCGTTGACCAAAACAAAACGCAAGAGACCGTATTTTTTTCAGGCGGAGAATTTCAAACTCCTTTGAAATTCTATGGGGTGGTATTAGCAAACTCCTACCATCGGGTAGGTATGGAACGCAGAGCCCCGCAGGTCGACGGAGGGCGGTTATTATTATTATTATTTCCTTCAAAGAATTAGAAAAACTAATATACATACTGTATGTATACTTTACATAGTTTGTTTTATGCTCATAAATCAACAGGATCTTGAATGGCTTGATTCTCAGCTGGACCCTCTTGGATTCTAGACTTAAAATAACGGCTGTGAATGTGGTCTGGAACGAGGAGACCAGAAAATGGCCTTTACTGTACCTATATTGCATGCATTTTACCTGTGTGTGTGTGTGTGTGTGTGTGTGTGATATTGAATAATAATAACCCCCCTCCCCGCCCTGGCAGGGCCAGGGCGCTCGGCCTGCGGAGCTGGTTTTGGGTATTTTGACCGATTTTTTGGGCTGGGGACCCCCGCGCCGCCGGGCCCGTCTCTCCCGGTGGCGCGGGGGCCGAGTTAGGGCCTTTTTTCCCTGCCTGCAGTTCCAGCGTTCGGCCGCCAGGCGGCGCAGTGGCACGGCCGGCTCCGGGGCCCCGAGCCGGACACGTGGGTACCGGTCCCGTCTCGAACGGTCGCTCCTAGCCCGAGTTATGGAGGTTTATGTGCACTGCAGTGGCGGCGCGCCGCCACTAGGCAGCGCTATAATTTTGCCCTGGTCCCTGGGCCCCCTGGAGGGGGTCCGCACGGTCTAAGTCCCGGATTTCCCCAAAAAATGTTCGGCCCTCCCATTGAAACCATTGTAGAGCCGAAATTTTTCAAATACAAGGGGCTAGATAGCAGGGGGTCCGCGGGGGGTCCCCGGAGCTCCAGGGGGTCCCCGGGTGGTCGGACCCCGACTCCAGAGGCCCCTCGGTCGGCCGCGAGAGGAGCAGCACCGGCCCCTCGCCTCTGGAGATGAAGAATTACTATTAATATTAATAATAATAATAGTGATAATAATATAATACAAGTCGCTTATAATAAGCGGACATGGCAACATGGGTCCTGCTGGTGGAGGAGGAAGGAGGGGGGGGGGGGGGGGGGGGGGGGGTAGGAGCAGTGTGTATCAAAACCGATTGCCTTCAGCGCAGGGAGTAACAGGGATTCTTCATTCTGTTTTGAACCACAGCAACGAGAAGCTCGAACTGGGTCTTATTTTGTTCTTACAATACCTAATTCTAAGTTTTGTTTTGCCACTTCCAAACAGCATTCAGAAACGGGCCGTTTAGGACTATTTTGGACTGTATTCTGAATTAAAAGTTAACAAATTTAAAACAGAATCGCAAACGGCCGAAAAATACACTGACCCATTGTAAACCCTCTGGCGTGACACATGCTGTGAAATATGCAAAAGCAGCTTTGTCATTCTTATGTCTCAATTACTATGGTCATTGGTCAAACTTTGTCCCCACAATTGAGGGGCGAAAGCTAAAAACTATTGGAGGAATATTGACATATACAGTAAGTTTCTCAAACTTTTACATTTCAAGGTCTCCCCAACTCTGACAGTGTACAAATGGGGCCAAATGGACTTGGCTCCATTTGTACACTGTTATAGAGTTACAGACATGTATGGGTCAATTTAGCCCCCCCCCCAAAGGAACCCACAGAGTCCTCAAAGGAACCTGCAATAAGGCAGTGGTTCTCAACCTTTTCAGGCCGTGACCCCCCAAATAATCATATTTTAACTGGGGACCCCCCCACCTTGACGAGCACTAAGAGTTGAGGCATTACATTTTGTATAACATCGTTCTGTTGTGAAACTAGCATTATCTACAAGCTCACAACGCCTCGCGTTGCAAGGCATGAGCAAGTAGATCGCCTATTTTCACAATTCCCGCCTCTAATATTTTACAAATTGGCAGGTATTAAAAAGTACTTACATTTTCACTTTAGAAATGTGTAGATACCCTCTATACACTTAAACTTTATGTTGGTTTGTTTACTTTTGAGGGAGAAAACAATGTTGCACAATAAGTTAATCATCTGGGGACCCCTCAAAATAATTTGGGAACCTCCCCTGGGTCCCGACCCATAGGTTGAGAAGGTTGAGAATGGGTTGAGAACTTTTAGAAACATATTTCTCTGCCATTAAAACCACTTTCTTAACAAAGAGACAACGTAAGTGCATATTACAGAAAAGAGATCTCTAACCTCAACTACTGGGTGAAATGAGTCTTACTCTTTACCGTACCGTGTTTGGTACACCTTAACTCTGATGTTATATTGCATGCTTTGTTTCTGTCATGCATGCAACGCTGTATACAGTAGGAGTAATATCTGACTTCATGATCGAGCTCTCCTGTTACATACACATCCCTCTGACATGTCACAGTAAAAGAAATAATCCACCGTGTCAATCAAGTTCAAGAATTTGGCCTGGAAAAGGTTGTTATGAGGTTGCACGTCCCGGAGAACACACAACTGCTGACAGCTCCCCGTTTTTATGTATAAGTTGGACTAAAATGTTAACTTGAGGAACGGCTGAGAAATGGCTAGTTCATCCTGATAAGAAGTGGATTGTTGGTGGGAAAGGTCAGCTACAGAGAGCTGTCCTGATTGGATAGCTCACAGCTAGAGAGAGATAACTTAATGGATATTGACAAAGTATGTGGCTCAGATTGTTTCTCACACATACTTGTTTGACATTGTTTGATCACTCTGTGCCTTTACGCTTCAGCCTAGGCAAACAATATGGTGCAACTGCAAGTAACATAGATACAGAATTTCCTAGAACGTTTTCAGGCCAAGGACCCCTTCGTTGAGAGAGGGATGAAGCAGGGACCCCCACAACCTTTTCATAGATTCCATATAGTTTCATCGTTTGACAGCACAATCATTGTGTATTTTGGATTCATGTTTTCAGATATTTAACCACTTGAACCGTCAATACTTAATAAACTTGACCTTTCACTCTGTACTTAGTCTGCTCTTTTTCCCCTCTACACCAAACCTCTTTGCCGAAAATAGCCGATCTACAAGCTCACAACGCCTCGCAGCGTGAGGTGTTGTGAGCTTGTAGATCTGCTATTTTTGATTAAAGTTCTCGGGATGCTAGGGTTCAAGTGGTTAATATAAAAAAGGAGAAAAAAAGTTTTGTAGGACCCCCTGTAGTAACTATGAAAAAGGAGAAAAAAAGATTTGGAGGACCCCCTGTAGTAACTATGAGGACCCCCTGTTGAAGACCCCTGTCCTAGATGATGAATACATGGTGTATGTTAAGTTAATTGGTGATGAGTAGGCCTACTATTAACCTATAGTCCTAGATAGATTTATACATATATACAGTACCATGAATGGAAATTGGACCAATGAGATGAACTAGCCATACAGTTACTATAGATAGATTATAATCATTATTTTGATTGAACTGTAAACTAATGTTGTTAACCACGTGGGCTGTACTGAGGGAGTTTACAGTATATACCTTCTGTGTGGGCCAGGATTTGGGTCACCTAGTTGGTTTGGCAACAAGCTAACAACAATAAGCCCTTCTTGTATATCAATGCCAGCGTTTGTGATGTTGAAGAACCACTAACCTCTGGTATGGATGGGACGATAAGCAACATTATAATTTATTGTGATAAAAACACTCATGATAATCGTATCGTAGAGATTTAATTTATCGTGATATTGTCCTCCGTCATGCACTGGGATCAATTCACCTTTTATTTGCCAAGCTGCATATCCGGTACCACTTAAACCCTCTATAATTGGTAAAAGGTACTTATAATATTAATATTACGTACTTGATACAGTATTTTTTCACTCTCCATCGAATGTCTTTGACAAAAAATAGCCGATCTACAAGCTCACAAGTTGTGAGCTTGTAGATCAGCTTTTTATGGCAAATGTTCCGCCCCAGGATAATGGATTTTGATTAACGCGATAATATCGTAAATCGTGATTTCTTTTGTCACAATAATCGTGATAGGACATTTTCATATCGTCCCTCCCATCACTAACCTCATAAGTTTGCTCTTTATTGCCTGATTATGACAAGTCAAAAATATGCTCTGTTTGTATGTTTCACATGCCTTGACAAACACCTTCCGAAAATGTAGTGGTGTTTTTATTGATTGTCTGTATTCTTCTTGCCTTTCTGTATCCCTCCAAAGCTTCCTATACTCATTTGTAAAAGCTAGATACATTTTTTATATGGAATCTTGAAATATGTAATTATGTTCATAAAGCATTTTTCTTTTTCATTCACAAAGAGCAACCGTGTATACAAAAAAATGTTTCTTCACAAAAACAAGAGGCTTGCACACTGACACATCAGTCAGGATGTAATGTATACATATTACTTTTTGTATTCACATTTATTTAAAAAAAAAAGGTGCAAAAGTGAAAAGACTGGACGTTTCAGTCCTCAGATCATCATCAGCATCTGAGGACCATAAATGAAATAAAATAAAGTGCTTCTCAAAAAGCCAAATATTTTGATTTGTCAAATGATTTATTTGATTTCCATTGAGGTCCTTATAAAATACAAATTACAATACAATTCTGTATTCTGTTACAGTCACAACACTTCTGTTTTCTGTGGACTTCAATACTGGCTTTTCGCACCTAGCTTTAACTCTAGTAAGCCTTGAGTCAAGAGTCAAAACACTGTTTTGAAAACATTTATTAGATACATTTTTTGCTATTGATTCACTGGAGCACTATGGAGCCCTGGAAGGGCCAGCTGAAAAAAATATTTTAAAAGCGTTTCTAACACTATAATATAGTGTTCCAATGCGTTATTAACCTGAATAAACGAAATCATACTACGTAGAGCACAAATCCCGTAGATGAAAGATAATAATGATACCATCCTTTTTAGATCGAGTGGTGTTCTTGCTGGGAACGTTCCGTAACGTAAGCTTCTCCCAGAACGAGACCGTCCAGGCAGTGGTGTCCAGAATTCCCCCTGAAGTGGCATACATTACGCTTCAGTTCCACACGCAGCACCGCAACGCCACACTCTCATACACCCGGGTAAGGAAGCGCTCAGCAATGTCGTAGTTTGCCACGCGAGAATAATGTCTCTTCTGTCTACACTGAAGGGTCAGGCATCACTCAGCCATCACCATCACACCATGCCAGTATGTACGAAGATTCACAAAAAAGATGTCATGTTGTCAGTGGCGGCTGAATCTGCAGTTGCCACTATCTAAAATGCTAAATGAATCAAAAAGGGTAATAGAAAAAAGATTTAATTTTACAATCAATGTGATATTTTACTGACCAGTAATCATGTCTGCCAAGTGATTTTGGCAAATGATGGACAGCTAGTAGGTTAGACCTTTTTATAATGTGTCTGAATCTTTACCCCAACTGAGTTTGACATCTTTATCTTAAATAAAATTTGGCTTAATGGGTGGATGGTGTTCACGTGACGTAGAGCTCTGATCAGCGCTACTAGATTTTCAGGCCCTGAAGTGGCCTAAACATCTAAGAGCAAAATTGTCTTTCAGTGACTTGTTCACTTTGGCAGTAGAGATCAAATGTGTTACAGTACCTTGTCGTTGTGGATTGGTCTTCCTGAAAACAGCTCTGCTATCCTAACCAGTGTGTGGACTCTTTTTGTCTTTTTTTTGTTCAGATGCCAGGAATCGGTCTTTCTCTGACAGCGGTAGACTCTGGTCTCCTGTCACCCCTGATGCCTGGCCAAACCTCCATCTCCTGGTTTCTCTTATCGCCTGACAGAGGGGCCGTGGCAGGAACAGGGGTCATCCTCCCTTACACCAGCGCTGGTAAGATGTCTCATGAAACGCTACATTTGAGAATATTTATCTAATCATTTCTATTTTTCTCTGTATGCGTTCAGCAGTGGTGTCCCACCACAGTAAGAGAGAACCATGAGAAAAAGTGTAATTAAAATGCCATTGTAATTCATACCAGTAGTGTCAAGTTGCTGCCAACACCTTGTTTTTGTCCTATTAGAGTCTAATAGGACAAAAATAATGTGTTGGCAGCAACTTGGTACTACTGGCATGAATCAAGGTCTAATAACTTTGGGACCTGACAGTAAACTGAAAAACATTGTGTCTGAACTGACCTACAGTAAGTCAACGACCGGCACAAGTTTTGAACCCGACTCCTCGACCCAACCTAAAGGGCTGTCGATACCAAGCACTATAACTACATCACCATTGTCATAGAACTATTTTTAAAACGATCTACTTTATTGTTATAGATTGTTAGTTATTGGTATGGATGGCCCTTTAGCCCAATACTTTTCTGTCCCAAACTGACCTGAAAATCTGACCACCACTAGCTGAAGCAACAAGTGGGACAGTGGAAATAAAATCTGATAAAGAATTTAGAGTAGTAGAACATTTTATTAAATTAACCCATAAAAATAAAACCTAACTTCACTTTGTCCTGACAAATCCTTGAGAGAGAATGTCATCATGAAATCCGTCTGAAACTCTAAAGACTTAAGATTAGGTTGTTTAGATTTTCATTATGTAAACAATGTTTTTTTTTTATCCAAAAGGTGGGGTTGCAACGGGAATGGATTATGGACCGAACACCAAAAGCACTGCTAAATAAAACGGAATAAACAATGTAATCGATTCACACTTCACTAGCTCAGTACTCTATGTTCAGAAGAACTCTATGAACTGGGAGTCTGTGATGTGTAAAATATGAATCGCAGTAGTTTGCTTATAGTCTTATAAGGCTTGGCTGGGCCTAGTAGTACATGGGATCTTAAGAACACAATGTCACATGTGTCTGTCAGACACATGTCAAATACCAAGTTCATGTTACAGTATTTGTCAGATGTTTGATGTTTCTCAAGACCTCGAGGATCTTTGCATCTCATTGGTTAAAACAAAACTGAGATACAAATAATTGATAAAATAACACATTTTAAAGGGACAGTTGAGTTATTTTATTTTATTTAAGGTTTATTTAGGTTAAGGAAGCCTCTCTGATACAGCTGATTTGTCTATTGTCCATTCAAGAAACAAATACCTAACCTTTTGATGGGTGAAATATTGTGAGCAGAAGTATTTTGTTGGTAGCAGTTGTAAAGTAAATCAAAGTGGTATGAAAACCTTTTTGTTAATTTGAAAATTCAAAATGTCTTGTGGGAACCAAAACAGTGATCCTTTTGCCTACACTGAATACAGAAAGGAGTTGCTCTACAAGCCTACAACGCATCACCGAGCAACACATTGTGAGCTTGTAGATCCCCATTTTCTGTAGGAATTTTCTGTAGTAAGTGTAAAATAGGGTTTATTATTAATCAGACTAATTAGACATGTTATGTGTTGATTTGTTGTTGATACACTATATTTTTTATGATCCAAAAACATGCTTCTTGATTATTTGAATAATCGAAAAAGTAATCAACAAAATAATCGCAAAGAAAATAATTGGTGGTTGCAGCCGTGACCCTAGTTGTAATATCTCTTAAGAACGGTTTGTTTACAAAAGGACAAAATGCTACATTAACAATAATGCTAAACCTTATACAGTAGTTTTTGTGTTTTGTTTCTGTTAGTGTTTCTTAATATTTTCCTGGCATCAGCTCTCTCGTATTATGTCTTACAATAAATATCTGGCTCCCTCAGATCCGGTGCCTGGTGCGTGCAACATAGAGTTTAACCTCGACATTGATCCCAATGTCTACATCCACTACAACCTCTATGAGTCCACGATTCGCTTTGCACCGGCAAACATAGGATATGCAAGGTAAAACAGATAAGAGGTGCAGACACACACACACACACACACACACACACACACACACACACACACACACACACACACACACACACACACACACACACACACACATGCACACACACACACACACACACACACACACACACACACACACACACACACTAGGGCATTCACTAATAGTGATTTTTAGTATTCGAATTATTCAACCTCAAAGTATTCGAATAGTCGAATATTCGACAGGACTGGCCAAACTGTCAAATATTAAGTAAGCAAGAGGCGAACATTGTGAAAATAGCAGATCTACATGCTCACAACGCCTTGCGTTGCGAGGTGTTGTGAGCATGTAGATCTGCTATTTTCACAATATTTATCTGCGGAACCGAGTCACATTAAATGTAATACCTACAATTCCAAGTGCTTGTCAGGGTAGGGCTCCCCAGTTCAAATATGTTTATTTTGGGGGTCACGGCCTAAAAAGGTTTGAGAACCCCTGGTATAGAGCATTAACAAATGCCTCCACCAGGGGCATTGACAACTCATTCTTATGACTTCCTATCTAGCCAAGCTTTATAAACTATATATTTTTTAAAGAGAAAACAATTACAAAATAAAAATAAACGAATATTCGACTTCGGTGAACAACGTTGAATAGTGACTTTGATATTCTAATATTTGGTGAATGCCCTAACACACACACACACACACACACACACACACACACACACACACACACACACACACACACACACACACTCTCACTCTGCTGGAGCCGATACTACCATCCCATTTTCTCAAGAATGTCTGTTATGCTAAAGAGAGCCTTTTGACAATGACATCTTTTAACTGCGAGACAATGGATTTGTTCATTTGGTAAATCACATGGTTTGGTTCATTGCTTGCCAATCTGCATTTACATGGCCTTCGTGATTTCAAACGTAACTTACTTCATTAATTTGATCATACTATTTAGAGAGAAAAAGAAAATCTTCTGTGTTCTGTCTTAAAGGTCTTTATAAAGAGATAGTCGCCGTCGTGGCCCTGAATCTGATCCTCTATATCAGTGGTTTTCAACTAGTGGTCCTTTAAGGGAGTCCAGGTGGTCCCCAGCTAAATGATGGAGTGTAAAATGAAATGACAATTTGGTTTAATTTCACACTCTCAAGAGTTAAATTATTGTTAAACAACAGCATTCCTTAATTTATGAGAGGTCTACACAATTAGGGAATGTAGAAGAATTGTTATTTTGATCAACGTCTGCCTGTTATCTCTCCTAACACATCAATACAGCATGGAATTGTGGACAACATCGTATCCAACGATAACAAAATATTCTACCTTTT